>NC_091459.1:86905371-87205371 GCF_027789765.1 Dendropsophus ebraccatus
GACAGCTGGCCGGATCCCTCTCAGGTCTGAATAGGATTTTTCTGCCCCGATTAGACCCCCCGATGCCCCATCATCCCCTCACCTCCTCTCTGCCCCCATCGCTCTCGGGTCCGGCAGCCGCAGGGGGGACAGCATGCAGCAGACGCTGCTGTGCCCTGCTCCCCCTGCCATCAGCCTTACTCTCTCCATCTTCCCCCCGCAGCATCTCCAAGCCCGTTCCCCCACAGAACGCTGCTGAGCTGCTGCTGGGGGAAAGAAGGAGAGAGCTGCGGTGACTGGTGCCGGGACATTGCTGGGTGATAGCAATGTCCCGGCACCCAAAGCAAAAGTTTATTAAATTTCTCCCCCTCCGGCGTGGGGCGGGGGGGAGAGAGAGCTGCACACAGTTCTCCTGTCCACTCACTGTGCGGTCTCTCTCTCCTCCCCGGTTCTCGGGCTGGGACCTCAAGAAAATGGCGCCGCCACCCGCCCCATGTACTGTAGCTGTGTACTGCGCATGTCTATGCACATGCGCAGTACACAGTGACGGAGCCTCCAGTGAAGTGAACCAGACGGACTCCGTCGGTTCACTTCAATGATGTGGAGGTGCCGTATAGTGTCTGTGTGTGTGTCGTGAAATGACGTCACACACAGACACTATAAACATGGCAGCCCCCTGTGCAGCAATACATTTTAGAAAAAAATACTGAAACACTACATTAAAAAAAAAAAAAAACATCCTACAGACTTATTTATACTTATTACTTTTCATTAAAAAATTATCAAAAACGTGACACTGTCCCTTTAAGTGGAAGCAAGAGACATGGCTATGGTAATCTTGGATTGTCACTTACCTCGGCTTCTTTCTCAAGCAGTATCTGGTCCTTTGATACTTCCACATTCTCAACTTTGCTGCAACAGAATAACAGCCACTGTAACTAAATGCTGAAAAATCGAGCATTTATATGTACAAAACAAATCATTAATTTAGCTAACAAAAGTTTACTTTAAGGGGAATTTATAAGCAGGATAGAGACTACTAGGGTATGCAATACAGAATATTAAGGTAACTTCAGTGCGCAATTTCTCTGTTATATCACTTTTATTTATAGTCGAGATAGGCCAGTGCAAAAGCGACTGAGCTTTATTGATTGACCAAGTTCAGCTGCTCAGCTATCTCCAACAGGTCCAATGAAGCAGAACGCACATAAAAACTTCTGCTCTGTACTCACAAGATGCTTGATATCCCATTCTCAAGATCATGGGGGATACCAGCAGTCAGACACCATCCCCCCCCCCCCAAATTATCTAACCTTTAAAGGGGTAGTGCACCAAAAAAATTTTTCTTTCAAATCAACTGCTGCCATGAAGTGCCAGAGATTTGTAATTTACTTCTATTAAAAAATCTCAAGCCTTCCAGTACTTATCAGCTACTGTGTGTCCAGCAGGAAGTGGTGTTTTCTTTCCTGTCTGACACAGTGCTCTCTGTTGCCTCCTCTGTCCATGTCAGGAACTGTCCAGAGAAGGAGCAAATCCCCATAGAAAACCTCTCCTGCTCTCCAGACTGGAAATAATACCACTTCCTGCTGGGCATACAGCAGCTGATAAGTACTGGAAGGCTTGAGATTTTTTAATAGAAGTAAATTACAAATCTCTGGAACTTCATGGCAGCAGTTGATTTGAAAGAAAAAATTTTTGGGTGCACTACCCCTTTAATTGTGGGACAACACTTTTCAATAAAAGGGCATCAAACAAAATAACCATACATAGCATGACACACTTTCTTTTATAATGCATTCTACTGTGTGGCGAACATTTGCAAATATCAAGTCCAATAATTTTAAATAATGGTAATCTGTGCCACCTCTCAGTACAGTTTGATACTGCCAAGAGTACCCCAATAACAGGTTCTAGCTGTTAATATGTCAATACTACTGTTAAACATACTACTCAAGCAGAATATCCTTATATTGTACCTGGCACCACCTCTTTTGAGTCTCTCTGAGCGGAAGTTCTCATAATGCAGATCCTGAGTCACCTCTTGTAGATCCTGCATATGGGTGCTGTGGAGGCAGAAAACAATACATCAGAATGGCAATAAATTTAGCAATGACATCTCCTATATCAGAATACTGGCAAGATAGCTTCCAAATCTTAATGTGAACCTTAAAGGGAATGAGTCATCACAATGTGAACTATTGTTTAAACCAAGGGTTAAACATTTTTCAAGACATTGTGATTTTTTTTTCTAATTCTCCATTTTATTATCTATATTATAAAAATCCTGAAATCTAGTAGTTTTCATTGTCACCACTGGGTCTAAAACTAAGCCAAGACTTCCTGTTCTGTCTGTTGTGATAAGAGGAGGCTGTTGTAAAGTAATCTGTACAGCATTACAGTGACAGGTGACACCAATATAGTCAATATAGATGGCACCAGTATAGGACAACAGCAGCTCCCTGTGGTATGACCTCCTTAAAGGAAATCTTTCACCAGGTTTATTCCACCTTAAAGGCCCTTGTACACTGAGGAAATCACGCGGATAACTTGCCGCGGATTCAGTGTGCGCTCCTGCTTCACCATCTGCCCAAAGAATTGACATGTCACTTCTTTGGGCAGAAAACAGAATTCACCAGACCATAGAATGGAGCCTATGGGACCGGTGGAATGTCAAGTGGGGCTTGCTGTAAAGCATGTCACTAAATGCTGTTAAAAACAGCTCAGGCACGATAGCAGCCCCCATGACAATGAGGGAATTAATCTATTTTCTTGCTGTAATTTTTTCAAACAGACAGAAAATATAGATTGCAAAAAGGGGATTTGTTTTAATATGTGGATCTAATCAGTAAAAGAAAATCTAGGCAATACATTCCATTTAAGGAGGCAGAAGATTGTCATCTAATAGAAATCATATTCTTAGATCAACAGAGCTATAAAAAGGCTTTTTTTGGAATGACAAATTGGCTTTTTAATGGAACCCTTTATTACACAACAATGTCATGTGAAACCCAAATTAAAGATATTAAAGGGGACCTGTCACCCCGGCTGCCAGGGTAAAGCAAGCCCGGCCCCTTGGTGGAGCCCCTTATACTTATCCCCCTCTCGAAGTCCTGGTCCTGGACCCCGTCCCGCCGCAGAGAAATCCCTTTCAGAAGCTGTGCACGCACTCACCAGAGAGGAGTCCGACACCCATAGAGAATGACTGGAATGACTGGTGTTTAGCCGAGCGTGCTTCACCCCGGCAGACCGGTCCCCTTTAAGCCCTACAAAATGTAATTTCCATTTTCCCATCTATGGAGCTGTGTGAGGGCTCAATGTGAGGTCTCAGTGAGCAGTAGTTTTTATTGGTAACATTTTAGGGTAGATGGGACTTTTAAACACTTTTCATCCATGTTTTCTGGGATGTGAGATGCCAAGTCTGGCATTGGGTCCTTTTTTGGTTTTTGGAATTCACTATGCAGGGTGGTACATAAATTTCCAGATTCTAAAAATGGGAAATGTGGTGGCCTGGTTTTGAATTTTTATTATTGGATAGATTATATATAATATATATATTATATATATTTTAAAAATAATATTATACTATACTATAATATATTAATATTATAGTAATTGCATTTTATTTTCCTTAGGAGATTTAAACATTGAGTTGCTTGATCAATTATTAAGTACAGTGGTACCTTGGTTTAAGAGTAACTTGGATTAAGAGCATTTTGCAAGAAGAGCTCACAGTTTTTCAAAATTGTGACTTGGTTTAAGAGCATTGCTTTGGTTTAAGAGCTCCCTTTACTTGGTGGGAGTGGGGGAGGGGCATGGTCTGCACAGGGTGGTCTACAGCACTGTACTCTGACCCAGGAAGTCTCCCTCACATTCCAAATCATGGCAGATCCACTTCAGGCTGGGGCTTGCATCAGGGGACAGGACTGTGGAGGTAATCTCTTCATAGCGGTAACCCCTCTCTCCCCGGACAGAGTGCTGCTATACTGTGCTCATATATGAGAGAAATATTTTCTCACATTGCTTCTGATCTTTCCCCCAACTAACCTCTCACGGTGTCCTTTTGTTCTTGGAGTTCATTTTTGGTTTTTTCAAATAAATTTCCCTCTTGAACCTTTAGTGCTTTAACATATTTAAAGGTTTCGATCGTCCTTTCTTTTCCCTCCACTATTTTTGTAGCCAGTCTTTGGACCAGTTCTATTTTAGCAATATGTTTTTTGTAGGTATCCAGAACTGGACACAGTATTCCAGATGTGGCCTCACCAGAGCTCTATACAGCGGGATCACAATCTCCCTCTTCCTACTGGTTATACCTCTAGCTATACAGCCCAGCATACGATTTGATTTCCCCACTGCCTGGTTGCACTGGTGACTCATTTTAAAGGTGGTCACAAATCACTACCCCTAAATCCTTTTCCTCTGCAGTCTTTTCCAGCGTGCCGCTCACAGCTGCCTAGATTCCAAAAGCCTCTACTGACCAAGGCACCTAAAGAGTTAATTGACCAGAATCAGGATGCTCTCTTAAGCCAGACACTGCAGGCAATTAGCGTCTTCTGATAGCAACCTGAATCTTAAACGCATATGCTGATAAGGAGTTCAATGACTGTTTGTAGTAAAGAGACAATGGCTGTTGTAGTAAAAAAAAAAATTGCATTTGTCATCTGCTTTTAATTAGTTATATGTCACCTATGGAAAAGACAGTAGGAACAATCTTCTACATAAAAGAAAGACAGCATAAGACTTTTGAATTTTCAGAAATCTGTGTTTGTGGATAGCACAGGAAAGAGAAGATGACAGGTGTAAACATTCTCAGTTGCACTTACATAAGCATTGTCCTCAATTTCAGGAAGTCATTATGTTCTGGGTTTTCCACTTCAACCACTCCCCATGGATACAGTCGACCTCTAACCTTTTTACCTTTGGCCTCAATAAGCTGATTGGAACCAACAACTGAGAAGGGAATACTAGCCTGAAAACAAATGCAACATTATATAAAGGTGTTTGTTTTTTTTTGACCAGATATATTTCTTATACTATCACAGCATGGGTACTGATTGTTATAGGCATTTACAGCAGTGATCTACATATAAAAAGGTTCACTAGGCCTTCCATAGATTAAAAAAGGCTATAAATATTAAACTTGTGTCAAACTGTACCTTTAGTCAACGGATATTAAAAAAAAAAAATACATAATATCCATTTAAAAATTTTAGGTTATTGCCGACCACCATCAAATATAATCTGTGCTATGTTTCAGTTCTGGTCAACAACCATATATGACCAATATCAGAAAACACTGAATCATGGCATCCAAGTGTTAAAGTGACTCTGTACCCACAATCTGACCCCCCCAAACCACTTGTACCTTCAGATAGCTGCTTTTAATCAAAGATCTGTCCTGGGGTCCGTTCGGCATGGGATGCAGTTATTGTCATAAAAACAACTTTTAATCTGGCAGCGCTGTGTCTAACGGCAAGGGCTTACATTTGTATATGCATTAGGCTGGCACCACCTCTCTGTCCCTCCTCCCCACCCTCCTCATCATTAGGAATGCTCCAGGCAGATTGCTTCCGATTCCCCACCTGTGTGTATAATGAACATGGGCTGGATCGTTAATACACCTGTGCAAAGCTCAAACAGCAGTAAATGTTCCTGGATCATTCCCAATGACGAGGAGGGCAGGGAGGAAGGACGGAGAGGTGGTGCCAGCCTAATGCATATACAAATGTAAGCCCCGGCCGTTAGACACATCGCTGCAGAATTAAAAGTTGTTTTTATGACAATAACTGCATCCCCTGCCAAACGGACCCCAGGACAGATCTTGGAGTAAAAGCAGCTATCCAAAAGGTACAAGTGGTTTGGGGGGGGGGGGACAGATTGTGGGTACAGAGTCGCTTTAAGTATATATCCCAAAAAACAAAGACAGCACTTGAAAGTTAAAAAAATCAGTGGCTTTATTCACACTCATGTCACATTTCGGCTATACATGCTAGCCTCTATCAAGCAGCAGCTTGACCTTGAGCCCAGTCTGGTGAGGCATGCATTTTTCTAACTTCGTTTTTTTTTTTTTTTTTTTTTTTTTGCTGGTTCTGTTACTTTGCTTTATTGATTCGTATATATCAAAGACACAGAACTTTAAGGATGCAGAAGATAAATAAGAAGGTGCAGAGCCAGAAAGCAGATCAGGTAGGACCTTTTCTGCTTTCTAGATAACCCCTTTAAGGTGGCCATCCATTTTCAATAACTGTCAGAAAAACTTTTCTTTTCCAGCCTCCCCATACACATGATTATTCAGCACAGCCAGGACGACCCAAAACGCTTATACTGTTGGCTTACTTTAATATAAGGTGTTGTATGTGTACACAGTCCTACAACTGCGATTTGTCATTTCTCTGCAATTTGGCTGTTTTACAGCTGAGCAGCAACTGTAATAAAGTCACATTACAGCCAAATATTTTGGTCATGTGACTTAGATGCGGCTGCCTTGTAGCCCTAGCTTAAGGGTACAAACCCACTTGACGTATTTGCTGCGTGAATCAGTCTTAAAAATAAGCAGGCAAAACGCAGGTTGGCTTTATACAATTGTTCTGCGTTAAAATACGCAATTGCGTATTTTTGAAGCATGAAGCTACATGCGTTTTTCGCACAGGTTGTTAACAACTGATGCTTTGCTAACAACAAGCTTCACGCTTCAAAAATACGCAATTGCGTGTTTTAACGCAGAACAATTGTATAAAGCCAACCTGCGTTTTGCCTGCTTATTTTTAAGACTGATTCACGCAGCAAATACGTCAAGTGGGTTTGTACCCTAAAAGAACTTCTAGAAAAAAAAAGGAAATATAATAATAAAAACAAAAATGTCAAACAGACACATTGAAGCAAGAAGCAGACCTTTAAAAGTCTTGTCTGTTCTTTAAAATCTTCATCTTCATCCGATTCTGCATCTGGGAGCTGATAAATTTTTATTCCATGTTCTTCAATCTCATCCAAAATCTGAAAGGGGACAAATCAACTCTGTGAATATACAAGGATTACAACAACAAAACTTTTGTCTAATGTGTTTAGTCATCTGAAGTTTAAGGGTGCCTTCACACGTACCGGATCCGCAGCGGATTTCACGCTGGGAGTTTGCAGCGAAAACCGCTGCGGATCCATGTAGTGTGAAGGTCTATGGTTTACATATCAGCAGCGGAATGAAAAAAATATGTAACCCGGCCCCCTTAACCCCCACAGCCCTGGCCCAGAGCATACATCACCTGCTCTAGGCTCCTGCTTGCTTCGGGGCCTCCCAGGGAATTTCGGAGTCTCCTGGGAATTTCACACAGCCGCAGCGCCAAGCAGGTAATGTATGCTTCAGGCCGGGGGTTAAAGGGACCTGGTCACATATCTGCAGCGGAATGAAAATTTCGCTGCAAACTTGCAGTGTAAAATCCACTGCGGATCCGGTACGTGTGAAGGCACGCTGAAGAAGTATTCAGAGTTACAAAGCTTACCCCTTATCAATAGAATTTGGAATAAGTTTTAGATCTTTGGGGGAGCCAATTGCTGGGGCCCCATCCACCCCATAGAGCTGCCAGAGACATCTTTATAATTTTTGAGATTATAGGGGGTCTCAGTCAGGACAGATACTAGCTTTTCTGCTGCTTAAGCCGGAAATGGCACCCTTTTCCCCCTCTTGTTTTTCAGTTGACAGCAGCTTCTGTATGGGCATTAATCAGTAGTTGCTTGCGCTTTTTCCCATGTGAACAGGAATGTGTGGGTAACTCTCATGAAGTTATAGGGGTTATCCAGAATTAAGCACAGCTATTTTCTTACAAAAATAGCGCCACCCCTGTCCTTAGATTGTGTGTGGTATTACAGTACAGCTCCATTCATTTCAACGGAATTTATGGAAATGTTTAAGTGCCACACACTATGCCCACTGAATATACTACCATACACTGCAACTCCTGGATATAATGCTGCCACACATGGTCTCCCCTGACTATAGTGTCACATACTGTACCCCCTGAATACAATGCAGCCACATACCGTGCCCTCTTATTATAATAGTGCCACATACTTGTCCCCTGAATAGTGACATATGCTGTGCCCCTTACCAAGTCCACTGAAAATAATAGTGACGCATGCTGTGCCCACTGAATATAATGCTGCCACATATTGTACCCTCGGATTTAAATAGTGGCAGACACAATGTGCCCCCTGAACTATTACACACATATATTGTATAACAGTAAAAATTGCTGTTCCCCTATTACTAATGCCAAAAACATTAGGCCCTAAGAAAATGATGTTACATGGGAGTCAACATAAACAGGTGGAGTGCCCTCCTTAGACAGGACAGTGTCTCACAATAAATGATGGCTCCTTTCACTTGTAGCTAACCACAATCTGAACTTCCCAATAATGGTGACACAGTGTGAAGAGGGGAACACACACTAAATGAATGTCTTACGGGGCTGCAGGGTGTAAACTGTGTCACAGCAGCAGAGCAGGGAATCTCCACTTTCTGTTTCATGTGCAGTGATTGTGAGCTAGCTGACCTCATCCCTCCCTAACACCTCATGAACACTCACCACACAGCGGCCTCCAGCGCCGGCACCAGCCGGGGAGGAAGACATCAGTAGCATCAGCAGCTGTGGAGGCAGAGGACCACAACAGTAGCAGCAGCAGTGTAGTCAGTTAGGGGGAGGGAGATACCAGCAAGTCTGTTCTGCACTGTGAGGAACATCTTGACATGTCAGGAGCTGGACCAGAGCACCCAGCAAACAGCCCCCGCCTCCAACCACAAATCAGGTTCAGGACCTGTCTGACACTTATGCTGCACACACAGGTCCTACACTTTATTATTCTAAGCACAGGGGTGGCTTGGGCAGAGAGGAAGGAGAGCACATGCTAAATGGATAGGGAGGCTGCTGTCCCACTGCACGCATGGGGGGGAACTTGAAGTCAGTGAGATCAACTTTCTTTACTAAAATGTCGGGCCCAGTTGCCGCCCCCTAAGATACCTGAGAATCTGCCGCCTGAGGCCAAGTGCTCACTTCGCCTCAAGGCAAAAGCGGCCCTGGTCTCAGTGGTCTTTTTTATTATCTCATTAAAATATGTTTGTTTGTTTTTTCATTTAAAACGAATGTACCAAAAAAGATTTTTGCATGAATGGATTGGCGCTAGCACGGGAATGCTGGTGCCGCATCCCAGAGGGGAGATAAGTCACACTGGGCACCAGGCAAACAATAACTTACAATGTAACTTAGAATATATCTGGGGATAGATAAAAGCAACAAACCAATAGATGTGACCACCTCACCTTATTTAAAGATTCTATAACGACAGGGGTTGTTTCACAAGACTGGCGCATAGGTACCGATATTCAAGAAGGGGTCAAGGAGTGATCCTGGAAACTACAGGCCCGTAAGTCTAACATCTATAGTGGGTAAAGTATTTGAAGGGTTTGTAAGAGATGCTATACTGGAGTATCTTAATGAAAATAATCTTATAACGGAGCACCAGCATGGATTTATGAGGGATCGATCCTGCTAGACTAATCTGATCGGCGTCTATGAAGAGGCGAGTTATAGAATGGACCTGGGGAAGGCTGTGGATGTTGTGTATCTGGACTTTTCAAAGGCATTTGATACTGTGCCGCATGAAAGGTTGGTCTACAAAATGAGGATGTTGGGACTGGGGGGAAAACATATGCAAACGGGTAACTGGTTGAGTGATAGAAAACAGAGGGTGGCCATTGATGGAGTATATTCAGATTGGGTTTTAGTTACTAGTGGGGTACCACAGGGGTCAGTGTTGGGTCCACCTCTTTTTAATATTTTTATTATTGATCTTGGAGAGGGGCTACAGAGTAGAATCTCCATTTTTGCAGATGATACTAAACTGGGTAAAGTAAAGTAATCACCAGAGAGGAGGAGAATATATTACAGGGGAATTTGGAGAAGCTAGAGGCTTAGGCTGTGAAATGGCAAATGAAGTTTAATTTGGATAAATTTAAGGTTATGCATTTGGGCCGCAGAAATAATAAGTACAGATATGTGATAAATAATAAAACACTGGGTAAAACTGCTTCCGAAAAAGGACCTGGGGGTATTGGTGGACAGCAAACACAACTTTAGTGATCAGTGCCAGGCAGCAGCTGCCAAGGCTAATAAAATAATGGGGTGCATCAAAAGAGGTACAGATGCTAAGTATGAGAACATAGTTTTGCCTCTTTATAAATCACTGGTCAGACCACATATGGAATACTGCGTACAGTTTTGAGCACCGGTATATAAAGGACACCGCTGAACTGGAGCGGGTGCAGAGGAGGGCAACAAAGGTCATTAAGGGAATGGGTGGGTTACAGTACCAAGACAGGTTATCACGCTTGGGGAAATTTACGCTAGAAAAAAAAAAGACGTCTTAGGGGCGATCTGATCACAATGTACAAATATATGAATGCACAGTACAGAGATCTTTGTAGTGGTCTTTTTACTCCTAGGTCTGTAACCATGACAAGAGGGCATCCTCTACGTCTAGAGGAAAGAAGATTTAACTATCAGCATCAACGCGGGTTCTTTACTGTGGAACTCTCTTCCACATGATGTTGTCATGGCCAATTCATTAAATAAGTTCAAGGGATGCCTGGATGCTTTTCTTGAAAAATATAATATTACAAGTTATGGGCATTAGATTTCCGGTGATACGTTGATCCAGGGATTATTCTGATTGACATTGGAGTCGGGAAGGAATTTTTTCCCTGTGATGGGGCAATTGTCATCTGCCTCATAGGTGTTTTTGCCTTCCCCTGGATTAACACAGTAGGGTTTCCTTAGGTTGAACTTTATGGACTCTTGTCTTCTTTTAACCTTATTTACTATGTTACTATATTACAAAACACATTTTGCACAAAGCTTTTTGTCAAGGGTCAACTTAGAATACCTTAATATGCAATATAAAAGAAAGCTTTGGACCATTCAGATAAAAGCTTCAAGTGTGTAATGGGTGTACAGAGAATCTAAGAAAAAAAATGCAAGGGGGAGGAGTTTGAAGATGCCAACACCTAAAGTTCTATCTTGTCCCTGTCATTCCAGGGATCTTTACACATTTTATTTCTGTACATAGCTCATGACAACTGCTCACCTGAACTGCCCACATAAAGACACCTATGACTATATGAAACAAATGGGATTGTATAACCTTCATATTTCCTTCAGCTTTGCAGAAAAAACAAACAAATGATGCACCTTCCAAAAACTGTCACTAGAGGGCACAAAACAGAAGTAGAAATTATAGCTTCTAAAATTTCTGAATGAATAAAAATTATACTCAAGGCCAGCACCAACTACCAGCAAACTTACTTGTCCGCCAGGTGTTGTGCCTTTAACTTTAAGCGCTCCTAAAGAGCATGTGCTCACAAAAGGCAGTTTTTACTCCCTGCGCTCCAAAGAGGAAGAGAAGACATCGGTGGATTGGACAGGACCCAGGAGAGTATTTGGGGTGGGTGGGGGGGGTTACATTACAGGAGGGGAAATACTATCAGCTAGGAGGAAGTAGGACTACTCACTGGAACAATAGCTACGTGGGGAATACTACCTAGGGGCTTACCCACACGGAGGCCTAACTACTACATGGGGACTAATATAGAGGGGACTAATACTATATGTGCTGAGGCAAGGTACCCAAAATGCTGCCTGTGAGTCACGGTCATCATTTTTAGCTGTATAGAATATATCTGTGCATTCCTATGTTGATGCAAATTGAAGACATTACTTTTCATAACGCTCTTAGGCCCTTAGGCCAAAATGTCTAACTTTTGGTATACGAATTGCCTATGGATGAAAACGTAACTTTTTGCTAATCTATGTGTGTCAAACCTGGATATTTCCGCATAATTAAACTTGGAAATGTATTATTTATGTTAGATAAATAGATGGTCTAGCAGCATTTTGAAAAATGCAATTGATAAACTTTCTTTTGTGATCATTTTCAGATCATTTGTACCATTGACAGAGCCTGTATAGAATTGGTATCCACAAATATATGGTAACTATATAAAGAAATATTGGTCTTAGTATTATTAGTATAGGATTTTATTCAGTTACAGTATGGTGGTATTAGTCATTATGTAGTAGTGTTCATGATGTCATGCTATTTTCCTCTTAGTCTGATATTATTGGTAATACTGGTCTTGATACAACACACTGTAATCTACAGTAACAGTGTAGTGGATTATATTTTAACAAATCTCATCCACATGTGGTGATTAAGGGTTTTATTAGATGAAGCGATTTTTAACAATTAACGGCACTTTTTTCCCTCTTTTCGTGTACGCAGTTAGTGATTGTTAGATTTTAATAGATTGGACAATTACGCACGCTACGGTATAATATATGTTATTGGGGGAGGGGCTTTGGGGTGTTTGTAAAGACATCTGTACTTTTTTTTTTTTTTTTTTTTTTTTTTTTACACATTTAAAGTCCCTTTGGGGGATTTTTACACAAATTTGTTTGATTATACACACTGATTATTGCTATGCTATAGGCATAGCATTGATCTGTGAGATGGGGGTTCTGCTCATTGAGCCTGCCTGTGGCAGACACAGTGACCAGAAAGCCAATCGGACCGCACAGAGGCAGGTGAGAGACCTTCAGTGGTCCGTTACAACAATCAGGACCCCCGCAGTCACACTGTGGGGGTCCTGATCGGTAAGTGACAGGGGACTGCCCCTGTCACTTACACTTAAATGCCGCAGCGTTTAAGGGGTTAATGACACGCTGCAGCGCGATCGCTGCAGTCTGTCATTAATGGTGAGGGCAGGGCTGCTCACTGCAGCCGGCCCCCACCTGCTATGAAGCGTGCGCAACTCCAGAGCGCACTTCATAGCTTAGGATGTACCGGTACGCCCAGAGTCGTCTGGGGACAGACTTCCAGGGCGTACCGGTACGTCCTAGGTCGTCTAGGGGGTTAAACCCGCAATGCAAGGTTATATACACTGCAGGTTTTACCCCTGCATGCAGTTATTATAACAGGTTTCACCCACTGCTTTTATTCTTTGCAATGCAAAGGTTAATAGGTGCAGGAGACCTGGTACAATTACAGAAGTATCAGTGGTGTCACTAGTATCTGCTGTTTTACTGCCACTGCATTGAGTTGCATTGCATAGGGGCCTACTAAAGCTCTGTCATCCAAGGGCTCACATAAACCTGGAGCCAGCCCTGCTTACTCTTATATACTGTAGAGATATATATAGATCTGTAGAAAGATACATATCTATATACACACAATTTGCAAACAATGACTGTATTAGGAAGTTTGATGCTGGATTATAAGCCAAATTAAATCTTACTGCTGAATCTAATTGTATATAAAAGCAGTGGTTTGGGTACATAAAGTTGATTTTTAGACCTATTATCTGTCCAAGATTAAAATTTTAAGAAAAGAAAGATGAGCTGTGAACAGTTGATATTTGAGGGAAGGGTAAGCCAGTGGCGGTTCATGCCCAACCCTTATCTCAAGATCTGGGAGGGGAATGGGGCAATACACATTATACTGACCTAGTGTTCTAAAACTAGTTACTGCCTAGGTCTAAAAGAGTCAGGCTGCATTCACACGTCCCGTAAAATTGTCTGTGGTCGCCGATCCGGCACCACAGACAATTTAAGGGACCATTGAAGTGAATGCAGCCATTCACATGATCCGTGCAGCGACCCGCACTGCAAAAAAATTGGTCATGTCCTAGTGTGGATCCCCCCCCCCCCGCCCCCCCGGCCGGCTTCATGTTCACAAGAAGTGGCCTGGACTATGCTGCCTTCTTCTTCCAGCAGCAAAGTCCTGACTAATTCTGGTGAGTGTGTGTAGCTGGTCAGCACGGGGGGAGTAGATGAGTAGTAGATGCGATGACAGGAGAGCACATCATGCTCTCCTGTCATCTCTGCAGCCGTGGGTGGGTGGAGGGGATTCGTAACGGGCAGCGACGGGGCTTCAGCTAGGTGATCCGTGCCCGTATCCTCCTCCGGATTGTGGCAAGAATTGTGTGAATAAGGCCCTACTGCCTTCTACAATAATTCAGATGCAACGCCAAGGCAGGGAGTAAAGTGTGCGGCCATGCTCTTCTCCTGGCTATATCTAACTTTATAGTTGAAATTGTATATGCAATAAGGCAAGTAAAATATAGCAGTCTTAAAGAAATTCTTACTCTTCTCTTGAGCCTTTCCCGTTCCTTCAGAGTTAAAGTGTCTGCTTTGGCAATCACTGGAACAATATTCACCCGGTTGTGTAAAGCCTTCATGAACTCCACATCAAGAGGTTTCAGACTACAAAACACACAAACATCATCATTACACTTAAAACACACATTAAAAAAAATATTATAAAATCAATTCTGTATGTGTCACTCTGCATTATTAGGTTTACATTGAATGAAATATTAATCTGAGCTAACAAGTATTGCTGATTACATTGTGACATGATTGAAATTATACTCAGCAACACAGAGGTGACCTGGTGTCTGCCTCAATAAGAACGTAAATCAGAAAGAAAATACCTTCACATACCCATGACCAAATGGAGAGATGAAGTAAAAGCAGCAGTGAACGCGATTATCTACAATGTGTCGCCGGTTCAGACCGCTTTCATCATGAAGGTAACGCTCAAACTGGTCATCCACATAGCGAATAATGGGCTTGAAACTGCAATAAAAAAAAAAAAAAAATTATGTAAAAGAAGAATTGCTTTAGCGGATAAAAATATGCATGTAAAAAAGGGCAACATAATAAGACCACATTCACACAAAGTATGACACCGACCGTTCTGTGAAGTTTATCCTGGCCGGTTTTGATATACTGGCCGGTATAAACTTAATTTCTATTGAATTCGGATGCAGGTGCACACAGGAATTCCAATTCACTATTGCACAAAATGCAAAGTGTGGCCGGAGCCGCACTGTCAGAATTGTGCGGCCACTATTTAATTAATAGTAGCCACACAAAGCTGACATGTCAGTATTGCAATTCAGATCCATTATCATTAATTTAACAGAGCTGCAAAACCACACCCAAACTGAGGACAGGAGAGGTGCCGATTCTAGAAGAAAGTGGCCATGTTTAGCGTCCCTTCAAGCATACAGGGTTTATAGTCAGTGTTGACTATCCATTTACTAAGGAGTCTAGTGTGTGACTATTCTAATCTGGTTTGGTGTTTATTTTGTTCAAATATATTGTGTGTGATTTATGGAAAAGTCATAGTAAATGCCTCTAGGTAAAAAGATCACCAAAAAAGTCAAACAAATTCACCTGGTACTGACCAGATGTAGACCTACACTGATTTTTGTGACTTTTAAAAACGATCAATTGGGATTATGTGAATTTTGGAGTGAATACTGAAAACAGGCAGATTAAAAAATTGTCGCATCTACAAATGTTTGTCACCCATTTTTGGTCTAAGTTCTATTTATACAGCAGTATTCAAGAGACAAATTCAATTATTAACCTAAAAAAAGGTGCTAAACCCTTGATAAATTTCCCCTATAGTTTTAGTACACAGACTAAAATATGGAGGATCATGAACAAATTGAGGATTGATATAAATGAATATGGTGACCTTTTATTAGCAGTTGCTGTACTTCGCTTTTAGTTTCATGACTGGGATGGAATAGCTGCGGCACTGAGAGGAGATATGGTAATGTGTTATTTGCCATAATGATGTGTTCTATGTAGGTTAATTACACTGCAAGCTCTGAGATTTTATTGCTAGTACAAAATCACCTAGGTGTCTAGACCCAATTTACTTTAATAGAACAGGAAACTTTTAGAATTGCAGCCAACAAGAATAAAACTCTAGTCCTCCTGCAGAAGGTGCCGGTACAAACTCCAATATGGATTTCTTGATAAAATTATTCTGGAACGGGGGGGCGTGGCGAACCGCCGATGAGAGCGGCAGCATAGAAGAGGAGCTCCCGGCCATCCAGCTACATCCGCAGCCAAACCTTGCACCCACAGCAGCGACTTACCTCCGTGCATGGAGAGGAAGATCAGGGGGACCCCCGGACCATCCTGTGAGTGCCCCGAGACGGACCCCGGCCCCCCGGTGATCCCCCCGGACATCACACGTCCGGCAGTGGTGCTGCGCCCCAGGCCTCGTGACACGTGGCGACGGGATCTTCTTGGCCCCAGCGGTCCGGGAGGTCCATCGAACCGGGCCCTGGGCATATCCCGTCTCCGCCGCGCTCGGAGACCGACGCGGTACAGCGGCCGCCGCCACAGCTCAGACGGAGCCACGAGTGAGGCCGGGAGAGGGAGTGAGGCGCCGCCATCTTGCGGCCTATACCGCATGCCTCTATTGCGACACAGCTCCGCCGGCGTTCCTCCTGGGCCTTCCCCTGCCACCACAGGTACTATCCCTGACACATTGGAGATCTGTAGGGACCCCGATCCCTCTATATCTCCCCACCCTCTCTCCGTACCTGGGACCCTGCTCAAAGACATTGCCGTTTTAAAGGGCCAGCAGCACATATCTCAGTACATGATGGCTGCCCCTACTAAATCTCAAAAAGGGGACAGGGTGAAGCGAGGAGGACAGGCAATAACATCTAAGTCATCTGAGCCACATACCCGATCTGCCTCACATAAGGAGGCTGATTGGCCTCACACTGACTCTGAATCCGAGACTTCGGTGGTGGGGTCCAGGTCTCAGGGGGAGATGCATGACATACTATCTCAACTCCCTACTAAGCAGGACTTTAAGTCCCTCATTTCTGAGGTAAAGGAAGCCTGTAGGGTGGAGATTGCGGAGGTCCGGAAAGATATACAGCATATATCCCTGAGAGTTGATACCCTTGAAAATGACCATGACTCCACCAGGGACTACATCGGCGCCTTGTGCTCCACTGTTTCCACCCAGGCTCTTGCACTCGATGACATGCAACGCCATATTGAGGACCTGGATAACAGGGGCAGGCGCAACAACATCCGCATACGGGGCCTCCCCGAGGCTACACAAGACACCGATTTGATGGACACTCTTGAAGGCCTGTTTAACACCATATTAGGTGAGCCACCCAGTCACAAAATAAAATTTGACAGGGCGCACCGAGCTCTGAGACCTAAGCCTACCAATGGGTCACCAAGAGATGTTATCTGTTGCCTACATGACTATGCCATCAAGGAGGCAATTATGGCAAAAGCGCGCTCCCTCCGCGAGTTGGACTTTGATGGTGCAACATTACAACTCTACCCCGATTTGTCGTGGATAACGTTGCAGAAACGCCGCCTCCTCCGTCCACTCCTAACTACTCTGCGGGACTATGACGCTACGTATCGGTGGAACTTTCCATTTGCCCTATCTGCCCGTAGAGATGGCAGATCCGCTGTTCTCCGTAACCTCGCAGACCTTCAGAAATTCTGTGATCTTCTGGACATTCCTGTTCCCAAGATCTCAGATTGGACTGTTGCACCTCCACCTCCTCCCCCTCCACCGGTGTGGCAGTCTGCACGTCAGAAGAGGAGACGTCCTCGCTCTGGAGAGCCTGGACCCGGCCCAGAAGCAGACCTGACTAAGGTTCCATGAGACCTCTACAACGACCCGCTGTGCTCTCTGTAGCCCCCTGATGGTCCTCTCACCCTGCTGCCGAGAGGCCCTGTTTTTCTCCTTTTCTTTTTCACATGGCTTATTTTAGAATTGTAAAGTTCCTTCATAGCTGGATGGCCTGAGTTCTCTACCTGAAGTTGTACATCACTATGTATCTTTTGTTGGTGATTCCTTCCCCCCCCCTAAGGGGATACTGTTGCTCAACCTTTTGGTTGTGTTTTCTACGGTGTTCCACACAGAGTTTCCATTACTTTTTCTGTTCTTCCCCACTTCCTGGCATTATGTACCCAGGACCTGAGCCGAGTGCTTTGAACCCTACGGGGTTCCTGTTTTGTTTGTCTTGTGTCTTTGTTGTCCTTGTCGATCCTTCTCCCCCCTTTTGTCCCCTTCCCTTCCTTTCTAGGGTCTCTGCCGCGGAGATTGCAATACTGGACATGACCCGGCCAGGACTTGTCAGCCATAAGGTATTCTCTGTGTGGGTAAGCCATCTCATTTGCTTGGTCGTTTCATCATGCTACCCATATGGCTAAGTGTGTGACATTAAATGTGAAAGGCCTTAATTCTAATGTGAAACGTAGACTAGCTCTGCGGGAAATGCAACATGCGAAGGCTGATGTGGCATTCCTTCAGGAAACTCACTTTGATGGAGCTGCTACGTTTGCCTTTGCTAGGCATGCCTTCCCCACAGCCGTTGCCGCATCTAGTGGCTCTAAGCGAGCTGGAGTAGCGATTCTCTTTTCCCGCTCATTTCCCATCCAAGTCTCCTCCTCCTTTTTAGACCCGGGAGGTCGCTTTGTAATAGTGGAAGGTCATCTGCACGGGAAGCCTCTTATATTTTGTAATGTTTATGCCCCCAACAAATGTCAAATCCCCTTCCTCCGTAGGGTGCTCAATAAACTCGCAAAATACCCCCCGGCCCCCAGAATACTAGGAGGCGATTTCAACTTGTCCTTCTCTGAGAAGTTGGATAGACACTCGGTTTCGGGTCGTCCAGTGCCTGTAGACCAGGCCAGATTGTCTGCTGAATTCCGTAAGCTTATCCGCAAACATCATTTATTTGATCTCTGGCGTATTGACCACCCTACGGAGAGGGAATACACATTCTATTCACACCCACACCGCGTGCACTCTAGAATTGACTACTTCTTTGGTAATGTTCCTACTGTACGCCTCCTTGAAAGCGCTTCTATTGACCCGATTTCGTGGTCGGACCATGGCCCGGTGTTGGTGTGCTTTAAAAGTCTTAAATCCCCCACCCGCCAGTGTCACTGGCGCTTGAATGAGAGCTTGCTAAAATACCCACTTTCCCGTGATTCAATCAAAGCATGCCTTTCCACTTATTTTTTAGAGAACAGCGGGACAGTTACCTCTGAATCGACTCTATGGGAAGCCCATAAGGCTGTTATCAGAGGGCACTGTATAGCCCTCAGTTCGCGACAGAAAAAAGACGCCCAATTGGCCATGCACGCTGCCAAATGTGACATTCAAACCCTAGAACGCTCCCTTGCTCAGTCCCCCTCCCTTCGGACATTGAGGAAACTTGTAGCTGCGAGAGCCCGCTTAAAAGACCTATCACTATCTAAAGTTGAAAAGCTGCTTGTTTATTCTAAACAGCGATTCTATGAGAAGGGCAACAAAGCACATACGCTACTGGCAAATATGCTCAATGATAGGGCGTTGGCCCAGTCTCCTCAGGTCCTAAGGGACCCTGGTGGGCGACTCCACTATAACCCTGCTGATATATCCTCCATTTTTCTGCAGTACTACACTGACCTATACTCACTACCTTCTACTCTACCCTCTGACCCAGATGCTCGCTCTCGGCGTATTGGGGAGTTCCTGTCTGCCTGCAACTTGCCGACTTTGTCTGCAGATGCCTTGGAAACCCTAAATGCACCTATTACGGAGGAGGAGCTATCAGAAGTACTGAAATCCCTCCCGTCGGGACGAGCACCGGGGCCAGATGGATTCACATACCTCTACTACAAAACCTTTTCCTCTGAGTTATCCTCTCGACTCCTGTCCCTCTTTAACTCTTTTATGCAAGGTTCCCCTATTCCCACAACACTGTCCCACTCCTACATTACACTTATCCCCAAGCCCGGTAAGGACCCTTTAGAATGTGCCAATTACAGGCCTATTTCCCTCCTAAATTCAGACTTTAAAATTTTTACTAAGCTACTTGCCACCCGCCTAGGTTATTGGCTGCCATCACTTATCAATGCCGATCAAGTGGGTTTTGTGCCTGGACGACAGGGGGGGGATAACACTCGACGTGCGATTGATGTTATCGATGCAGTTAATCAGCAGTCGGAGAGGGCCCTGATACTTAGTTTAGATGCTGAGAAAGCGTTTGACCGCCTAGGGTGGCCATTCATGTTTGAGACCCTCCGATGCTGTGGTTTTCGGGGACCCTTTCTGACTGCGATTGAGGCCTTATACACACGACCTACTGCTGCTATCAAATTCCCACATATGATGTCTGGGACCTTTCCAATTCGGAATGGCACCCGCCAGGGCTGTCCGCTTTCTCCTCTTTTGTTCGTCCTTTGTATCGAACCCCTGGCGGCGGCCATCCGGAATTGCCCAGACATCCGTGGTGTATCAGTCCGAGGCAAGGAGTCCAAAATCATGCTTTTTGCAGATGACGTCCTCCTCACCTTGTCGTCCCCTCATACGACCCTACCGGCACTCAGGGCCTTGCTCTCCCAATTTGGAGTACTTTCTGGGTATAAAGTAAATACCTCTAAATCTGAAATCATGCCCCTCAACCTCCCTAGCTCCACGATAACACACCTTCAATCTGTCTTCCGATTCAAGTGGTCTGAGTCCTCTATTAAGTATCTGGGCATCCGGCTTACTCCTACATACTCTTCACTATACGCGACCAACTATCCTGCTCTTTTTAAAGAACTTAGGGCCCTTCTGGCCAAATGGAACTCCCATTTCATCTCCCTCCTGGGTAGAGTGGCTTCGGTCAAGATGACGATCCTCCCGAAGTTACTTTACTTCTTTGAAACTCTCCCGGTGCGTATACCACTATCCGAGATAAAAACCCTACAGCGGGATATTTTCAAATTTATTTGGGCGGCAAAGCGGCATCGTATTCCCGCTTCGGTTATGATGAGTAGTAAGACTCAGGGAGGCCTCGCAGTACCTAATATCCTACATTACTATTATGCCACTCATCTGCGACAAATTACTGCATGGTCCAAGTACCTAGCCTATAAGAAATGGGCTGAGATTGAAAAAATATGGCTAGCACCTTTCCATCCCAACTCCTTTCTCTGGCACCCCTCTCCGCCTTCCTTCTCCCATTTAAACCTCCTTGGCCCCATTAACTTTACTTTGCACATCTGGTCCATCTGCTCCTCCAAATTTAAACTCTATTCCAAAACGTCCCCTTTAAATTCCTTCCTTCTCTATCCTGACTTTCAGCCTGGTTTACAATCTCATATAGTTAGACTATGGGGCTCCAAGAAACTGTTCCAGTTCGCCGACATGGTAGACCCACTTACACGCACCCTTCTCCCCTTCCACAGGATTGTGGACAGATTTGAGCTACCGCCCTCAGAGCAATATACCTATTTACAGATCCGCCATTTTATGCTGTCTCGCCTGGGATCCCTCACAGTCTCGAAACCAACTGCCTTTGAACAATTAGTGAGAGGGGGCGTTTCTACATCAGGGTTGATATCAGATATCTATCGAATTATTAACTCACCCTCTGATGGCTCCCAGGCTAGACATCACTATATGGATAAGTGGGAGGCGGTATTGGGCAGGCAGCTCCCCCCAGAGTGTTGGGATGTGATATGGGACAGGGCGGCAAGATCCTCCATCTGCACCACATATAAGGAATCCCACTATAAGCTGTTAATGCACTGGTACCATACGCCTGAGCTCCTCCATAAACTAAATAATGCTATCCCCCCACAATGTTGGAGGTGTTCAGGTAGTGTGGGGTCGCTCCTCCATATATTTTGGGATTGCCCCCTTATCCGCCCATTTTGGGTAGAGGTTTGCAGACTGGCCTCGACAGTCTTGGGTGCTACCATTGCTAGGGACCCTGGAATCTGTCTGTTGAACTTGTTCCCAAAGACCCTCCGGAAAAAGCAGGCGAAGTTGTTACTCACTATCCTGACAGCGGCCAAGTCCTTAATTGCTCGTGCCTGGAAGCAAACATCCCCTCCTTCCCGGCCTTGTTTGCTCGCCAGAATCCGGGAGTTGCGTTCCCTAGAAAAGCTTACTGCTTCCCTTAATAATGCCATTGATAAATTTGAGTCCATATGGATCCTTTGGGATTCCTTTGATATGATTGCCTCTTCTGGCAGTAGACCCTAGTTTCCCTGTCCCTCCCACCTCCCCTCCCTTCCCTCCCCCCTTTTCCTATCTCCTTGGTGTTGAGTCCTGTCTTAGTTTGTCTGTGTTGTCTGTTTGTCAAAAGGTTTTGTTATGGGGCTGTAGTTTGGTTCCACTTTTTGTCTGAGCCATAAGTAACAGGTAGATATCATCAGACGACAGCTGCTGTATTATCTATGTTTTCTGATTATCCTTGTAGAACTATGCTGTGCCGCTATGGTCACAGAAGAACTAGGTGCTGCCACTATTTCTACCTACTTGTGCCTGATATGTTTATACTTATTGCTGGTACCTCATCATATTGCTGTTTCTCACATTATCCTGTACATGCCCTGTAATTCTTTGTTCTGTTTGTGCAAAAAATTTTTGAAAAATCTTTGCAATAAAAATTACAGTTATAAAAAAAAAAAATTATTCTGGAACAGTAACTCAAATCACATTTATAGGGGGGGAGTTAGTGAGATTACTGGTCTATGAAGGCAATGAGAACAGCTGGGCACAGACACGTCCAGCGATCAATGATCTGTGTTATGGTGCTGTACAGAAGTGGAACATTTTTTTGTATGAGCTGTAATGAAATCTGATGCTTAGTACAAGTTCCCAGGGATCTTGCCATTTTTTTTTCCTTGTACAGAAGGATCACGAACCTTTAAGTGAAGAGCATTAGTCACTAGATTTTCTTTTTTATCAAGATAAGTTTACGTCAGCTTCTCCTTGAGAATTCTGTATATACCATCCAATGAACATAGGAATTAATAACCTGTATGTTCCATGTTACAACAGCTGAACTGAACTGCCTCCATGCATACCCATAAGAAATCAGATTTCACTTTTTCAGAGCAGTCCATGAAAAAAAAAAAACACTGCACAGTGTTTGGCGTCTATGGGCAAAAGGGTTCAGTTTTCTATTAGGGTCCATTCCCACCATGGAATAGTCGCCAAAATTCCGGGCAGAACCCCCTGCGCCAAATCCTGCCTTCTATCTGTTTGAATGGGAGGGCTTGCATGCATCTGCTTAAATAATTAGGCGCAGTTTTAATAAAAAAGGCCTAAAAACATTAATATGGTACAAAAAACAAGAAAATCAATTTGCCTTTCTATAGGTCAAAGGATAATTGTTTGATCGCTAGAGGTTGATTACTGGGATCCTCACCGATCACCAGAAAGGGATTTTACCTGTGTCCCCCAGTGTGAATGGAGGGGCAGGGTTTGGGTGATTATAGCAGATTTCCCAAGTTCTAATTTCAGCCCAAAGTTAGGCTTTCCTCAGACACAACTTCACAGCATTTTATTTGCGCTGAAAATATGCTCAGAAACTGCTAGTAGTTTTTCCTGCTTTTTTAGCGGTTTCCTCATTTTAGTGTAAACTACTATAGGTGTCTTTTTCCACTGGTATATTATCCATGTGTTTGATTTATGTGATTTCAGGTTTTCTATTGAACCGTTAAAAAAAACACAGAATGTACAGTAAGCCATATGCTCTGATTAAAAAAAATATATATTGCATTGAATATTGCCAAACCGCCCGGAATAAAACACCATAGATAAAAACCATCAAGTGGGTATTGCCTTCAATTTTTCCACAATGACTCTCGGCTAACATCTGGCCACAGCATTTCTGAACCAAAAAAAGCCATTTGATAAGTTTGCCATTTTAGTGGCTTTAAAAAAAACAAAAAAAAAAAACATTTAGGGGCTTTGCGCCAATTTTTGGATGAATAATTAGATTTTTCACCTATTTTTGGTTAAGTTCTATTTACAAACCTATATTTAAAGGGAACCAATCACCCAGAAAATCAATGTAAAGACAAGGATATGTGCTGATAGATCACCCAGCACACTTCCCAAATATGCCCCTGTAACCTCTGTGCCCCCCTCAATTAGACAGTAATCTTACTTTGTTCAGGTCACGCGCTGTATGTAAATTTTTGCTAAGTAGTCCTGGTGGGCGTATGTAGTCCTGGTGGGCGTATGTAGTCACGGTCCGGGGGCGTATCTAGTCACGGTCCGGGGGCGTATCTAGTCACGGTCCGGGGGCGTATCTAGTCACGGTCCGGGGGCGTATCTAGTCACGGTCCGGGGGCGTATCTAGTCACGGTCCGGGGGCGTATCTAGTCACGGTCCGGGGGCGTATCTAGTCACGGTCCGGGGGCGTATCTAGTCACGGTCCGGGGGCGTATCTAGTCACGGTCCGGGGGCGTATCTAGTCACGGTCCGGGGGCGTATCTAGTCACGGTCCGGGGCTGTAATCACGCCGATTCGGAGGCTTGCGGTCCAGTGACGTCATCCGGCGGCTTGCGTTCCGCGTCGCGGCCGCGCCGACGTGTTCGGGAACCCGCGCATGCGCAGTACGGCGGGAGACGACGCTGACGTACTGCGCATGCGCGGGTTCCCGAACACGTCGGCGCGGCCGCGACGCGGAACGCAAGCCGCCGGATGACGTCACTGGACCGCAAGCCTCCGAATCACGCCCCTCTGGGCGTGATTACAGCCCCAGACCGTGACTACATACGCCCCCGGACCGTGACTAGATACGCCCCCGGACCGTGACTACATACGCCCACCAGGACTACATACGCCCACCAGGACTACTTAGCAAAAATTTACATACAGCGCGTGACCTAAACAAAGTAAGATTACTGTCTAATTGAGGGGGGCACAGAGGTTACAGGGGCATATTTGGGAAGTGTGCTGGGTGATCTATCAGCACATATCCTTGTCTTTACATTGATTTTCTGGGTGATTGGTTCCCTTTAACAGGCGGATATTTTTTAGATGCACTTTTTTTTTTTTATCTGCCTGTGTTGAGTATTCATTTCAAAATTTGCATAATCCCGGATTATTGGCCAATTTTTCATTTGCGACTTTTTAAAAAGTCGCAAAACCAGGTGCATACCTACGTCTTAACAGTACCAGGTGAATATGTTTTGTGCCGTTTTTGCGACTTTTTACTTAGATATATTCATTATGGCAGTGCTACATTTTAATATATCAGTCAGATATTGGAACAAAATATACACATTAGACTCCTTAGTAAACTACTAGCATGGATGACAATTCTATCACTGCATTCAGAGTGGTTTTACCAGGACACTAAATCTCCTCAGTACATCAAAGAGCACTAACATACTTTTCCAATTTTTGCGCTGTATCCACAGTTCAAAGAGAAGAAATCACAAGCACCTGTGTTTATATTCCCTTTGTCTGTGAGAGGTTATCCGTGGCTCTAAACAGAATTCTGATAAAGAACATTACGTGGAACCAGTAGAACTTTTACTAACCAGTCTTCACAGTTCATCGCATCACCATAGCCTGGTGTGTCAACCACCGTAAGACGCAACTTCACACCCCTTTCCTCAATCTCCACTGTAGATGCTTCAATCTCCACCGTACGTTCAATTTTATCTTAAAAAGGACAGAAAGTGAGTGAGAAGTTCCACCGGATACAAGCTGAACATCTTACAGTTCTATACTAACTATATTAAATCAAAACACCACAGTGTAACCCAGACAAAGATGGTTCCCACGAATATATGAATATTAAGGTATATGCAAACCAGATCACTATTCTGCAGAGTGGTAGGACTTTCATGTGGATTTAATCTGTCTAATGTATGTTTAGCCTTACAGTAAATGCAGAAGCACAGTTTTTCCCCATTGTAAATGAAGGTACACTATAAAGACATGCATTGTCAATAGTATACATAAAGACTACATATAGACAGTAATGTTACTCACCGGCTGCACCAGGAACTACGCGCTCAGGATACAAATCCGTCAAGAAAAGGCTGTTAATCAAAGTAGACTTGCCCAAACCAGATTCACCTAAACATAAAACAAAATTATACATATATAAATAACCAGTCTCTTGAAGGCAGCTTTTTAAAAAGAAAAAACAAAAACAACTAAATACATTCCAGCCAGTACAGAGAGTCACAGCTCAATGTGTCCATCAATCCCATGATGGCCTTCTCTGTGAGCGCTCAGATGGCCTGGGAAATGAGGGACTTCCTGTGTTTAGACCCTTTTAGAGAAAAAAAGGGGTCTAACTACAGGAAGTGCTTTGTTTTCCATGATAACTAAAAAATAAAAAAAATATTTTTGAACTTTAAACTTGCTTTATATCACATTTACTGTTTATTTAGGTTTTGAAAGTTATAACGACAGAGACACTTTATAGTACACCTATCATTTGAACATCTGATAGGTCACTATAATGCTGGTGTCACACACAGCAGACTTTCTGAGCTAAAGCCAGAAGTGGATTCAGCAAGGAGGAGACAGTTTTCTCTTTAGATTTCCAATTTTTTCTGAAGTCACTTCAGTACTTAGATTAAAAATTGTAGTGTGTAACACCAGACAGGTCAGAAGGTTGTGTCAGCCGAGGTACAGGTTCTTAGACACCCAACGACTGCCAGAATAAAGGGCCAGAAGCGCACAGTACCCCATTATCTCCACTCTATGCAACTATAGCGAGTGGTATACTAAATTACAATGCAAGTCTATGAGACTTCAAGCAATTCTGTATACTGCTTGCTTTAGCTGTACATTGCAGAGATGGAGGGGCTCAAAGACCCTTCATTATAATGATTGGTGCAGTCTAAGCACCACAATCCCGCCAATACAATCGTTGGACATGTCAGGAGTTTGTTGTTTCCCTCTGCCTGACCAAATCTACAAAGAATAAAAAAACTAAAAAGTCCTTCTCTTTTAGGAGCTACTTCCTTATAATGCCCTAAAATTATTGATTGACCTATTTAAGAACGTCAACCTCAAACCAAAGAACCTCAGGATAGGCCATCAGCTGTCGCACCCCCACTAAACAGTGAATGGGGTAGAAAAGCTGTTGCCAGACTCCTCTGGTGGTTTATTTTTCCAAGAACAAAAGGCTTAGACAGTGGAAATACAACATGCACAATATCTGCCATTAGGAGGCCTAAATAACCATTAGATGGTCATTGGCTGACACAGGTCTTATGTGTACAGCCAGCTTTAATGAGAAATATATAAAGATATCTTCCCTGTCTAAGGAGATAAAAGACATGATAAGTGTCAGACTGTAAGGTAAAGGTGGTCTTATAACTTCAATAGCTGTTGGCTAAATGTATGTTTGGCTGACAGCTCTCTCTTTTTCTACAGTCAAGAGTCCCTGCTCCATAGCATACTTTTTTTTTAATGCAAATCATTCCATGTCTTTTCTTTCCCATCCTTACAGCTATTAAAACGCAATGAAAGAATTAAATATTCAGGAACATGAAGACCATATTGCTTTGTTCCTACTGGTCTTTGATGGTTTTAATCTGCAATGTGATACATTTTCCTGGTAACAAGTGTGGGCTCAAGATAAGAAACCTATTCACACTCCTACTGTATGCAAATATAGCCAAGGTTGCACAAAGGGGAAAAAAAAACCTACCAATTAACGTTTATTTTCTAGTATTGAGCATTTAGCTGAATTTTGTGAAAACAGCATTAAAAAGGCTGCACTATAGATAAGATGGGTCCATGGTAAGGCCCCCTTTATACTGTGTTCCTAGGAACGCTCATTAACTAATCACGGACAGCTCCCTGTCCAGATGACTAGTTGCCGCCCCTCTCCCGGCCTTGCACACTGAAATACAACTACTTTTTTCCCCGCTGTGAAGCTAGCACTGCAGACGTGGCTGGTAGCCTCGGGGAGCTACTGTGCAGCTGGGAACCATACAAGCACAATTAAGCCGATTGGTTCCCTTTAAAGGGGTTGTCCAGCGAGAATCTTTTTCTTTTAAATCAACTGGTGTGAGAAAATTATATAGATTTGTAATTTACTTCTATAAAAAAAATCTCCAGTCTTACCATATTTATTAGCTGCTATATGTCATGCAGGAAAGGTCTTATTTTCAGTCTGACACAGTTCTCTCTGCTGACATCTCTGGTCGAGACAGGAACTCTGTCTCGGTTTTCTATGAATCTCCATAGAAAACCTCTCCTGCTCTGGACAGTTCCTGTCTCGGCCAGAGATGTCAGCAGAGAGCACTGTGTCATACATAAAAAAAACACACACATTTCCTGCATGACATACAGCAGATAATAAGTATGGGAAAACTTGAGATTTTTTAATAGAAGTAAATTACAAATCTATATAACTTTCTGACACCAGTTGATTTGAAAGAAAAAGATTTTCACTGGACAACCCCTTTAAGGCTGTCTCCATCACGGTCTTCCATGGTCACCACTAACCTGTGCTAGTCTCTACCAATGACATAAATACGCATTTGTAAGGGAATGGCGGCCACAGAGGCAGTAAAACAAGTCTATGCATTTGAAGTCTGCAGTCACAGGTTTTGGTGTGGATCCACGCTGTTTCCTAAGAAAAAGTTACGCAATTAAAATTAGTCGCAGATCTTTTTTCTGAGAAAATGCGAGTTCTTTATTTCCTTTGTTCTTTTTTTCTTCCTTCAGTTTCTTATTTGATACAGTCAGAGACTTGGACTTGGAGTAGAGGTGATAACCAATGAGCCCTAGAAGGGTGGGCACTAATGCAATGCACAGCATAGGCAGCACATCATTTACTAGGGTCTGCCACTGGTTGGGCTTAGACAATGATATGACTTCAGTTTCAGGGTAGCTTTACACGTACCGACTCGCAGCGTTAATAACGCTGCGAGTCGGCTAGATCCTGGCAGATCACTTTCACTACATACACGCAACGGTCTGAACGACTGCTGCGTGTATGTAATTCTGCCGGCCGCTGAACCCCTTCAGCTGCCGCCCGACTCCCGCTCTGTATACATTACCTGTCCTCGCTGCACGGGGTCCCGGCGTAATGCTCTCCCGCCCGGCCAATCAGCGTGTTGCCCAGCCGCAGCCACTGATTGGCCGGGCGGGAGAGCAGTACGCCAGGACCCCGTGCAGCGAGGACAGGTAATGTATACAGAGCGGGAGCCGGGCGGCAGCTGAAGGGGTTAAGCGGCCGGCAGAATTACATACACGCAGTGGTTGTTCAGACCGCTGCGTGTATGTAGTGAAAGTGATCTGCCAGGACCTAGCCGACTCGCAGCGTTATTAAAGCTGCGAGTCGGTACGTGTGAAGCTACGTTCAAACTGCAGCACTGCATCAGGTGGTATGGAAGGTGGGAATCCTCTCTTTCACACACATTCCTAGAAGACTCTTTTCTAGACCTGGTATGTCTCGTTTTTTTCCCAAATATCACCACAAGTGGATCCCGAGACAAGGAATCAATCACACGGCCATCATCCAGTCTTCCCGTGTAGTGCAGCTGGATGGTGTCTCCCCACTTCACAGTGTCCAGACACGTCTCCGGCTTCACCACGGTCTCAATGAGCAGATCGGTGGTGTCAGTGTCGTGCTCCCCGGCATCCGCCCAGATCAGTGCAGAGGAGGAGAAGAGGAGCAGCAGCGGTGCCCAGAACATGGTGCAAACGGGATGGAGGGAAGGTGACAGCTGCCGGGGACAGAGACAGAGAGACAGAGAGACAGAGAGACAGAGAGAGAACCGGGAGAGCTAAGAACGCGGCAAAGAGCGAGCGGGAAGGAGCTACTCTGGTTGCAGATTTTGACTTTGATGTTTAAGTATAAATGCACACCAGATGTCAATTTCTAAAAAGAAAAGCCACAAGAATGCCAGTAGTAGTAGTAGTAGTAGAAGAAGAAGAAGATTTCATAGCAGACCATAGACTTTAACAGTTGGAACAGTTTTGTCCAACCGAAAGCTGAATAAAAACAAAAATTGCATGAAGGACGTGTCATTGCTTTTCTATTAAAGGGGGAAAAGAATGTACTTATCTCTTACATATTTCTTACCTACAACCATCAAGGTAAACTCAAATCCTTTTCTCACAGATTTTCGATGAACCTGATTTGGCAGATTGGCAAATCCAACGTATCCAGGGGTTTCTGGATTTGTGAACTGAGGCTGTATATTGAAAAAGATAATATTTCATGTAGAAAACAAGGAAATCACAGGTGATCAGAGTTATTTAACAAAGAATATCATCACTGTATGCAGGACATAATGGAGGAAAGACTGCATAACCTATTGTTGGGTTGAATCAGAGTAGAGTCTTGACTACTTTTCCACTGGCATGCAATAAACGTCCTAAAGGGGCTGGCTGCTTTGTTATACACACCGTATATTGAATTAAACATACAATCTAAAATTTTTAAACCCTTCACACCCCTACAACGTCAAGCCTAGGGGATATGGGAGTTAGAAGAAGTAAGGTTCCCATACCTTCTCTCAGCCATGACTGACAATTGTTGTGATCTTCTGATCAGGCATTAGAGCCATCAATCATAGCTAAGGGGAGGGGCCAGAAAAGCTGCTTACTGTGCTTTGAGCACAGAACAAGACCTCCTTGACACTTGCAAAGGCGCTGGTTTTGACAAACAGTGTTTTTTTTGGTCATGCAAGCATGACCATGAGCATGGTGATGCTTCAGATATGCTTCCATCTCCCTGCCTCAAAACTGCAGACAAATTATTTTTAATTGTACAAAGATTCTGCGGTGTACCAAAATGTCTCAGCCCAATATGTCCTTATCACTAGGACTCCATCAAGGCTTCATGGTCTTTCAATGGGTTCCACCAACCATATCCGTATGCATCATCTGAAGCATTAATAACTATGCACTGGGTACCACAATAAACAAGGGTAGACTCATGGGGGGAGATTTATCAAACACGGTGTAAAGTGAAACTGTCTCAGTTGCCCCTAGCAACCAGATTCCACCTTTCATTTTCAAAAGAGTCTGAGGAATGAAAGGTGGAATCTGATTGGTTGCTAGGGGCAACTGAGCCAGGTTTCACTTTACACCATGTTTCATAAATCTCCCTCATGGTTCTAAAGTCTTCAATTATTGCAGTATCCATTATAGTAGACTGAATGGGCTTGACAATGTTACATTCAGATACAACAAGGCTCCATCCTTAAACCATTGCGATGCCAGACCAGGGGTATTTAGCCATTTACTCCAGATTTTATTTAATTTTTTGGTTGAGTTTTTTTCATAAGTGTACTTCTCTATGCCTATCAACCAGTTGACTGTTCCAACAAACTCTGACCCAGATTCTCTTTGGTAAAAAAAAAAAACATGGGCATGTTCTTCCAGAGACAGCGCCACTGTTGTTTCCAAAAAGATTATTTTTATTATTTTTTTTTTTTTTAACGGACACAAGAATAGTGTTGACTACGTTTTTCTGTCCATTAAAAGTAACCGATTAAAAATGGATACGTTGAACGGATTGCAAAAACGCAGTTTGAACCCAGCCTTACCATCCACCTGTAGAGGGAGGAGGGCAATTAACTCTGCACAGCTTTTTAGAAATGGCAGTGCAGCATTATGCCGAGGCATGGAGATCCATGCCAATCCTGAAGCAGGAGTCATTGACAGTTATCTGAAAGTGTGTGTAGTCAGGAAAGCAAATAACAAGCATGTTCTGTAAACTATTAACTATGTCCAGCATGAAACAGGGACAGCCTCTGCTATCACAGTATTGTATGGTTCACAGTTAAAGGCTATGTTCACACAACGTATGAGACCAGTCGCTCCATGAACCTGGTCTCTAAAATCTGGTCTCTGAAAAGGTCATCCCGGCCGATACTGCAGTACCAGCCAGATGATCTTTGCAGCCGCTGAGTTCTGATGCGCCCGCATCAGAACTTCCCACAGCACACTATGGAGTGAGCGGCCGGAGCAGCTCGCTTCATATCGTGCACTGACATGGTCTTCTGAGGCCCCTATTCAATGAATAGCGGCTGCAGAAAACTGGCACGTCAGTTGTTTGCCGTGCCGCTAGGGATCCCGGCCGGAGCGTATACTATGTGTATACGCTCCAGCCTAGATCCAATAGGCAGCAAAGAAACGTATATTTTTGTAATAATCACGGCCGTGGTTTAACGAAAATATACGTTGTGTGAACATAGCCAAATACTGCAGCACTTCAGAAAGAATCGGTTTCAAACCTGTCTACAAGACATATATGTAATTGTAATTCTGCAGTTCTTTTAACTCTTTGTTAAACAGTGCTTTTCCAAGAATAAAACTTATCCTAGCCTTTGACAGCAGGTGATGAGTTTTTATTAGCACAAAAGGGATCAACCTTAGGGTCCATTTACACAGAAAGAGTATCTGCCAAACATTTGAAGCCAAAGCCAGGAATGGATTTGAAAAGAGGAGAAATCTCAGGCTTTCCTTTATGACCTGATCTCGGTTTATAGTCTGTTCCTGGCTTTGGCTTCTAATCTTTGGCAGATAATCTTTCTTTGTTTTTTAATCTAAGGGTCCATTTACAAAGTGTTAAATTTGTTAATAAAAATTTCCAACTCCATTTGTAACATCCCAATCCCATTATACATCTAATGCTAAAGGCCCCATTACACACACACACAGATTAATCGACAGATTTCTGAAGCCAAAGCCAGGAGCAGACTAGAAACAGAACAGGTCATAAAGAAAGACTTAGATTTCTCCTCTTTTCAAATCTATGCCTGCCTTTGGCTTCAATAATCTGTCAAATAAATCTGTGTGTGCGCGCAATAGGGCCTAAAAAGTCAAAATCTCCATTTTTATTACTACAGTAAACACAGGATTTCCCAGCTACACAATGGGCTTTCATTTGTTTTTCTTACCTTTGACATCTTGTGATTTGATAATCTGCAAAACAAAAATAGAAGTTAGATGCTTTAAACAAACTTCCAGCAGATGTGGTAGGTAAATCCACAATAAGGGTATGTTCACACTTATTGTGGACATACCCTAAGGCTGCATCCGCACATCCATAGATTTTGCGGACCTACGGACATGAATGCAGGTAATGGATTGTTTCCCCGCCTGGCATGATGTATTAATATGCCAGAAGTGGGGAAACTCTGAATCACCACGGCTCTGTCACTACGGTGTCACGCCGATTCAAAGAGTTTCCCCGCTGCCAGTATACTGCTACATTATGACAGGCAGGGAAACAATTAGTTCTTAGATTGAGAGAACATAAAATATATTGATAATTAACATCAAAACATTTTATAACATTTATATTATAAAATTTTGAAAGAATTATTTTTCGAGCTGAAGTCGGAGTCAGTACATTTTTTCCAACTCGGACTCCAGCTAAAACTACTATCACTGACGATCCACTATTTACATCCTAGGGCTTATAAAACATAACTTTTATTATAAATATTCTAAAATCCAAACACAAAACAAAAAAATGTTCAGCCAACATAAAGTGGTTGGCTTAATACTCTGTAATTTCTTTTTTGGTGGATATTGTGTGGCTATCATCTATTGCTACCAGTATCATACCATTTTACAATAATTTTTGTATTTAAGTGTGGTCCGTATTGTGATATCCTATAATTATCTATCTATTCTAAATTTAAATCCATTTTATATTAGACACCTGTTTTCCTGAAGAACCTGTGCAACTGGACAGGAGAAACGCGTCGGATGTATATATATAGATTATTGTATATAGGGTGTTGGTTGGGGCACTTTTAGTTTGCCCCGTGATTTTTAATTCACGTGTTTGTGTTGTCACCGTTTTATTATTTTTTCCCTGCACTTAGTGTCTAGGAAGGGACTGACATCGTGGTTGGGGCCACCCTTTTAAGGAGGTGGGTAACCCCAAAAGGCAGGGTGAGATTAAAACATTCTATGTAGCTGTGAGTGGGCACTTTCCTCCCCAGGCCTTCGATTTGTAAATATCTTTGGTCACCTATCCTTGAGTATCAACTGACATCTGGTACAGGAATACACAAGCACGATTTTTTGCACCTTTTGTTTTGTATTTGGATTTTAGAATATTTATAATAAAAGTTATGTTTTATAAGCCCTAGGATGTGAATAGTGGATCGTCAGTGATAGCTTGCGGTGGCCTGTTTATTGATGTGTCCGCAGTGACAAGTGTCCAGCTAAAACTAGCTCCAACTCCACAGCCCTGATCCGTAGGTCTGCAAAATCTATGGACGTGTGAATGCAGCCTAACTGGATGTAAACATGTCTGGGATAAACATATCTATCCTAAGATAAGGAAATACTGTACTAAAAAGGGCAGACTAGATACACTGACTGAAAAGACCACCTGACAATCTTCTATGTGGCCATACACTGGTACTGTATGACCAAGTTGACTTGGATATAGACTGGCTTTTAGAGAAACTTGGAACTCAGGAACAGGGGCAGCTAGAATGATGGTAGGCAGCTCAAAATACTCAGGTGGATTTGGTGAGCGAGACCAGCTAGGTTTGGGAGCATTTTATTTTTTAGTTCTTCGGTGGAATATCCCTTTAATACCACACAACCTGATGAGAGGGGTGGACCTGTTTTTGCAATAAAGAAGCTTTGATTTACTTTTAATCCTGGACATCCTAAGGGTGTCAGACATGTCAGAAGAAATATAACCAGAAAAGGATGCAACGGCAGCATGATCCACTACTCAGCTGCCTGCTTTGATTGTCAAAATGTAACTACCATTTTTAAAAACTTCTGACACATTAGTAGGGGTCCGGCTGCTGAGAACCCAGTCGATAATTAGAGCGATACCAGCAGTCTCTAAAATTCACCTCCCTATAGCAGAGATGAAGGGGCAGAGCGTGCGTTCTCATGCGCACCTGCCCCTTCATTCTAGTGATTGGTGGGGTCCTCAGCAGCCGGACCCTGACTGATACGCACATGTCAGAAGCTTTTAAAAATGGTAGTTACACTTTAAGTAGACTCATAGGGGGAGATTTATCAAAGGGTGCAAAATTTAGACTGGTGCAAACTGCCCACAGCAACCAATCACAGCTCCACTTTGCTTTTACCAGAGCTGGAAGCTGAGCTGTGATTGGTTGCTGTGGGCAGTTTGCACCAGTCTAAATTTTACACCCTTTGATAAATCTCCCCCATAGACTCCTATTGAAGGATAGAGCAATATCGGAAAAACGGCCAGGGAGTGAATGTGTTGGCTGCTGCTCTCTCCCCGGCTATATCAATAGCATGATGACATATCAAAACAATACCAGTAAATAGAAACAGAAGCCAGATGTTTCACTATCTGGCTCTAATCAGTACAAATAAATCTAGGTGATACTTTCCCTTTAAATCTAGCAGCCACAATGAAACTGCAAGATTTCAGAATTAATTTGTACCATAGGTAGGAAAATAGGCTGGTAAAAAAATTGGTAAAAAATATGGATTTAAACAATAGGTCATTTGTTGTACAAAACAAATGCTCCTGCACCAGGTTTTGGAGTTGGGACAACATGGACTGTAGAATATTCTGCGAGGAACATATTGCTGCTTAGTGTCACCAAAAGTTAGGTTATTGATCATTTCTCTCACTTTGTCACCACCCTAAACTAGTCCAAGCAGCAGGTTGGAGGAATGCTCATACATAGACCAAATAGTCTACTAGTGACTCAGTCTATTTCAGAACATACACTGGTATTTTAGCCACATAGCCAAACATATACACAAAGCATCGGATCCCCATGAAGTGTAAACTTGCCGCTTTACAACTTCAAGTAGAAGTTCTTGGAGGAACCGGATGTTGCACAAGCAGAAATCTGGTCAGGCTGCTAAATATCTGACATTGCCCAAGAAAAAAAAAAACAAAAAAAAAAACACAACAACATCTCTGCATTATAAAGTTCCTCGTGAGCAGCCCACGAGTGTCTGCTGCACGTTACTTTTAATATGCTGAGCTTACAGATTTTTTTACCTGTTCATTTACATCACTTCTGATGACAAAGTCTCATGATTCAGGAACTCTGCTGGAAAGGCCTGCCCTTTATATCTCCCACCTAACAGCACCAAGGCAGTCCCATTGCATTTACTTCTTTGTGCTTGACAGAAAATATCAGGTCCTCCTCAGGTCACTCCGCATCTCTCACACATTGTTGTCTTTGGTCCAGACACCTAAATCATAGCTTCTCCTGACCATATACTGTTTTCTATGCATAAATCTTTTGTGTAATCTGATTTTATTGGCAACCATGCAAAAATAACAGATACAAATCAAATAACGTGTAGTAATCTGCGACCTGCAAGTCGCATGGCGTCAGGTTTTCTATTATAATAAAAGAACATGAGTAGAAAAAGCTAACAATTATACCATTATGCAGCTAGAGGTGCCCGAAGACACCAGAAGAAGCAATAGCAACGGTAGATATGCAGGCATAAAAAGCAAAGTTAAAGAAGGTCAAGAAAGAAAAGAGCCAGAAATGGAGAGAAGAGCCAGAAATGGAGAGAAGAGCAGAGGGAAAGAGGCGGATGGCAGGGGAAGGGGGGGGGGGGGGCAGACACTGTAGCCAGTCTGACCTGCCAGCCTAAGAAACTCAGAGTCTCCGGATGTCAGAGGCTAGCAAATAGAGCCATGAACAAAAGTCCATGAACAAAAACGCCAAGGAAACCTCACTTTCTCAAATTTGTCAGATCTATCATGGGCCTCAGACGCCAATTCCTCCATTCTGCCAAGGTCTCTGAGTTCACCCATCCATTCTGCCAGGGTAGGTACTAGGAGAGTTTTCCAATGCCGGGGGATGACCATGCGGGCAGCTGTCAGAAAATGCCACAAGATTCCCTTTTTGGCCTTAGAGAGGGAACCTGGTAGTTTAGACAACAAAGCTAATTGGGGAGAGTTGACGACAGTCTGTCCAGAATACGCATTGCAAATTCTTAAAACCTTATCCCAAAAATTACGAATTACCGGGCAAGCCCACCAGATGTGTAGCATGTCACCAGCGTCCGTCAGGCATCGCCAACAGCGATCAGAAGCCTCAGGAAACATTTTGTGCAAAGTGACCGGGCAGTAATACCACCTCGAGATGATTTTGTAATTCTTTTCCATAGCTTTATCAGCCATGGAGATGCCGTGGCTTAGCTCGCATATCTTCTGGACAGACTGTGCGTCAAAGGAAGTGTTGAGGTCTGCTTCCCACTTATCAAAAAAGGAGGCTCTGTCGGGGTTAGCGGTATCGACCAAGATCCGGTAGATAACTGAGATGCAATGCGGGATGGCAGAGGTAGAGACGACCAGGTTATCAAAGTCCGTAGGCGCTGAGGTGTAGGTGCCCCTTGGGAAGAGAGCCCGGATGAAAGAGACCAACTGACCATGTTCCAGCCAGGACAACCAACCTCTCCTAGACTGGGCTTGGAGGGAAGCCAAGGAAGAGACAGTCCCGCCCGTCAGTATTGGGGAGAGTGGCCCAGGAACAGCGGACAACCTCTGTTTAGTGACCCATCTATCCCAAACACAGAGCGTATGAGACATTAGAAAAGGGAGGCTTGAAAAAACATGACGGTCCCCGGAAGAGGTATCCAGGGACGGATAGAGGGGCTAACCGGGCACAGAGAGAATATAAGGTCAACCCATCTCTTCAAGCCTCTATAGTGCACCCAGTCCAGGACCCCACGCAGAACTGCCGCCTCATGATAAGAACGCAAGTCAGGGAGACCCATGCCACCCAGGGATCTGGACTGCGTGAGGGTTGTATATTAAATCCGTGGTTTGCTCTTGTCCCAAACAAATTTTGAGACAGCATGGCGTAGGGTCCTGAAGAAGGCCGCTGGCACAACAATAGGCACAGTCTGGGAGATGTACAACAGTTTAGGAAGGATGTCCATTTTTACAATAGCCATCCACCCAAACCAGGAAGCTGGTTTCAAGATCTATCTATTATGTTTGCGTTTTGTTTTTTTTAACTAGTTGTCCTTTTCAGACATGGCTCTTTCTTCACACACCATTCTTAGTGCCAGCTCAGAGTATGAAAGGTTTCCCAACCTAAGGAATCCAATGAATGCAGGCTCTCCATCCTTACTGGATTCAGCCTGCTCTCATCTCTCAGCACAGGACTGGACACCTTTAATTAAATCCTCATTCTCTAGGAAACAGAAGGGATCAGAAAGCTGTAGATTCTCACCCAAAATTTTGTCTATTGCTATATCGACTGTGCAATCCCCAGCAGAAAATCTACTGCTCCTTTCCTCTGGATAAAATGCCCGTAAAAGCAGAGCTATGATCACATCATTAGAATACACTACATTTGAGTTTTATGTCAGCATACTGGCAGGGAGGTATACACAGATGTATACTGCTGTGTATACCCGCTGCAGTCACATCAAGTTTAATGGACCATCAGATCTGGGGATTTCCAGGTCATGGACCCAAAATCTCTTTGTTTTGTTCCCTGAGCCATTTAGTTATCACCTTTGCTTTATGGCAAGGTGCTCCATCATGCTGGAAAAGGCATTGTTGACGGTTGCAAGAAGTTGCTCTTGGAGGACATTCTGGTACCATTCTTTATTCATGGCTGTGTTTTTAGGCAAGACTGTGAGAGAGCCGATTCCCTTGGCTAAGAAGCAACCCCACACGTGAATGGTTTCAGGATGCTTTACAGTTGGCATGAGACAAGACTGGTGGAAGCACTCACCTCGTCTTCTCCGAATTAGCTGTTTTCCAGATGTCCCAAACAATCGGAAAGGGGATTTATCAGAGAAAATGACTTTACCCCATTCCTCAGCAGTCCACTCCCCGTACCTTTTGCAGAATATCAGTCTGTCCCTGATGTTTTTTCTGGAGAGAAGTGGCTTCTTTGCTGCCCTTCTTGAGACCAGGCCTTGCTCCAAGAGTCTCCGCCTCACAGTGCGTGCAGATGCACTCACACCTGCCTGCTGCCATTCCTGAGCAAGCTCTGCACTGCTGGTAGCCTGATCCCGCAGCTGAAACACTTTTAAGGAGACGGTCCTGGCGCTTGCTTGTCTTTCTTGGGCGCCTTGGAGCCTTTTTGGCAACAATGGAACCTCTCTCCTTGAAATTCTTGATGATGCAATAGATTGTTGACTGAGGTGCAATCTTTCTAGCTGCGATACTCGTCCCTGTTAGGCCATATTTGTGCAGTGCAATGATGACTGCACGTGTTTCTTTAGAGATAACCATGGTTAACAGAATAGAAACAATGATGCCAAGCACTAGCCTTCTTTTAAAGTGTCCAGTGGTGTCATACATACATGTAAAGTAAAGTAAAGTTGTATAACTTTGTAATGTGTGTTATTTTGTGAATAATTGCTTAGCGCTGCACTACCCCTTTAATGGAGCAATCACTGAACAGATACTAGCTGGTCCTTTTAAGGCAGGGCTGCAATGATGTTGAAATGTGTTTTGGGGGATAAAGTTAATTTTCTAGGCAAATATTGACTTTGCAAGCAATTGCTGTTAAGCTGATCACTCTTTATAACATTCTGGAGTATATGCAAATTGCCATTTTAAAAACTGAAGCAGTACACTTTGTAAAAATTAATATTTGTATTTTCAAAACTTTTGGCCATGACTGTACAGATCATTTCCCAGTAATACCCTCCTTATTAGAGATGAGCACAACTCAAGCCCGATTGTTAGGCATTTAAACATCGAAGGCTGAAGAAGTGTTAAAAAAAAATAAATCATATATATTATACACACACACACACACACACAGATATTCACCTTCCAGTATCAGGCACACTTTATATAGTTATATTGTGGCACATCACTGTACTTTGACTAAATTCAAAGTACAAAACTGGAAGCATATGAAGTTCGATTGTAGGACTGTATACTAGTAAGGAAGGACATCTGCTGACGGATGATTTTCTTCAACACAGATTTCCTAAAATGTTAAAAGAAAAATCCATAGACAGAAGGGACAAGTCTCCTTCTAACAGTATACCCAGGAAAGCTGACAATTCTCAATAATCAAGTGAATATGTAACCATAATTATAAATACATAACGGTAAACAGAACTAGCTCATAAAGCTTTATGTAAGACTGAGCTGTACTACTGACAGATATATCAGAGGGGCCCCTGAAATGTGAGAACATATAGAAAGCTACACAGGAAGGAAGCGGAGCTAGGAGTGTGGGATCCTTCACAGACACCAGGGCAAAGAGCCACTTCCTGTGTATCACAAACTTTATAGACTAAACACTGCAGCTGTCACACAGCCCCAAGCTGTTACTGGCTTATCACTATGGCTCTACAGTACAGAGCCGAATGAGGGAGACCACAAAATACACACAGCCTGTGCAAATTCTGAAAAATAATATTGTTACACTAACAGCTCTGTTCAACTCCACAAGTAATAATAATAATACTGTAATAATAATATTATATTATTATTATTATTAATAAATAATATTATCTGTACGAAACCTGAAGTTATCAATCAACCTGAATAACAAAGGAAAATCATGCAAACCAGTGTACACATTAAGGATATGTTCACACAAGGTACATTTATTAAAAGAACACAATGGGGGAGATTTATCAAAGGGTGTAAAATTTAGACTGGTGCAAACTGCCCACAGCAACCAATCACAGCTCAGCTTTAGGCAGTGCTGAAAGGAAAGCTGAGCTGTCATTGGTTGCTGAGAGCAGTTTGCACCAGTCTAAATTTTACACCCTTTGATAAATCTCCCCCAATGTATTAAACAACAGCCATTGTTTGATACGGTCATTAAAATAATTGACGTCAATTATTTCCGGCTGGTGTGCATAGATTTCAATGCAACATTGGCTATTGATAGGCAACCAAAACAATGGCTGAAGATATCTCTCATTATATACATATATACCAAACTCTGAGAAATAGAAGATGGTCCTCAAGGTCAAACATAAAAGAAATTATTCTCCGTATCCTGCTCTCACACATGTCACTAACGGCTATGCACATTTTTCAGATTATGTGAAGACACATGAAAAAGGAATTGTTACCATAGAATAGAGAACTTAGAGGAGTGAGCCACTCAGCGTCCAATCAGATTCTAGCAAAATAGTAACAATAGAAGACACACTGTTCCAAGAACAAAAAACAGACTACACTTGCAAGAAACCCAGCAATATGAACACAAACATCCTCACACAGCATTACTTCCTCCTAACATTACAGCTAAAAATAAAATCAGTACTTAAAGTTACAGAACATCCAACGTACTGTAGAAACATAAAATATTGTCGACAGAAAAAGACCACTGGGTTTATCTAGTCTGCCTTTTTAGTATTTCCCTTCTTATAATCTTAGGATAAATATATATGTTTATCCCAGGGATGTTTACATTCAATTATTGTAGATTTACCTACCACATCTGTTGGAAGTTTGTTCCAAGCATCTACTACTCTTTCAGTAAAGTAATATTTTCTCATGTTGCTTCTGATCTTTCCCCCAACTAATCTCAGATGGTGTTCCCTTGTTCTCGAGTTCAGTTTCTTTCTAAAAACACTTTTCTCCTGAACCTTATTTAGTCCTTTAACATACTAAAAAGTTTTGATCATGTCTCCCCTTTCTCTACTTTCCTCCAGACTATACAGATTTAAAGAGGTACTCCGGGCTGGGGTCATTTTCAGTGTACAGCTGGGGAGGGGATTGATATAGAGGCCGCCAGTCACTTACCTCCCCGGTTCCATCGCCGGGTCCCGGATCACGCCACCCCTTTCTCCCGTCCAGTGGCCGCTTCCTGGTCTGAGCTGCGGCTTGAGACGTGACGTCTCAAGGCAGCTCAGACATTTAGTGTCTGAGGCGGGACTCCGCTACGACCGCTAAATGGCTGCTTTTGTAGGTGAGGTCTCTAGAACTGGACACAGTATTCCAGATGTGATATCACCAGAGCTCTATACAGCAGGATCACAATCTCCCTCTTCCTACTGGTTATACCTCTAGCTATACAGCCGAGCTTAAGATTGGCTTTCCCTACTGACTGGTTGCACTGGTGACTCATTTAGGCCATGTTGACACAAAGTATTAATTAAACCAACAACGACCGTTCTTTTCAGTGAAAGTTTTCAGAAGCCCCAGACGTCTTCAATGCTTTATTAAATAGCGGGCCCACCCAAAGGTGCCTGCAATCCAAATGGGAAAAAGATAATGTTCCTGCAGCTGATATGGCAGTGTCGGCCACCAGAACATGTAATACAGAGCCCGTATTTTGCAGTGTAATATGAAGATATCCTGTGTTATATAAAGAAGGAGGAGGAGAAGCCATAAGTAGTGTAGCAGTAGCCGCTGTCCTCAGTGTGGTGTCTTCTCTCCGAGAGAAGATTGTGTGTTTTTCTTCAGTTTTCTATAGCAGGCTGTGTATGTGTGCGATGGCTGCAGCAGGCTGCGTGTGTGCTCACACTATGGCTGCAGTAGGCTGGGTGTGAGCTATGGCAACGGCCGTTGTTCAATACAGTTTGTGAAACAGCTGTCGTTTGCATAGACTTCAATGCAAATCATTGCATTATGAAAAGAACGGCCATTGTTTTAATTGAAAACAACAGCCATTCTTTTCATAAAAAGTAAGGTGTGTGAACAAAGCCTATGGCTGTACCCATTTCTCCAAGACTCCCTAGGGCTGTATACAACTTCTGCAGCTGCCGGGAATCAAACTCTGAGAATTCTGATAACATTGTCGAACCAGAACATTTTGACAGGGCAAAATACAAACTGATAAGACCACTGTGAAATTTCTTCTGTAGTGGTAATAATACCATCTATGCAAAGATATTCTATTATAATGTGAATGATATGAGGAAGATTTGTTGTGTCTCCTTCCCACAAACACACACACCAGTGACCGTGCGGTTTATATCTGCAAGAAGTTTAGATGTTACAGAGGGACATAGCTGGGATATCCTGTTCACCAGTCAGATAGAATCCTGCATATTCCCAACTAAATTGTAGGACATGTGATGGTCACTGGATGATACACTGGACAACATTCTGCCTGACCAACAGAAGTCTGTTCATAGGCAATAATAAAACGGAGGCCTAGCTATAAGCCACAATGAAAAACTTCTCTTCTGGCATTAGTAAACTCTATTAACACCACAGATATACAAAAAGCTATAGCACTGAGCTCACCTTCCTACAAAAAGTTTTATCATGAATGGACGTTATGGCTCAGGTCCAAGCATGATACCTTCCATCATCACACCCCTCCGTGATGGGGACATGTTTCTGATATTGTCTTTCCATGATGGGGGAGATTTATCAAACTGCCGTAAAGTGGAATTTTGGAATCCACTTTTCATTCCTCACAGATTCTTTGAAAAATGAAAGGTGGAATCTGATTGGTTGCTAGGGGCAACTGAGCCAGTTTCACTTTACACAAATTCGATGAATCTCCCCCTATGTATCTACAAGTAGACTGAGGACTTTGTACAATGGAGCATGAAAGCCTAGATCTACTCATACATAGACTTGTGTTTCTTTTCCTATGGGACTTTTGGCAACTTTGAATTCTACCTATTGTGATATAGGACTACAATGGTACTGTAAGTTATGTTCACATAGTCCGGTATTGATGGTAAATTACTGGTTGTATCGCCATATATCGACCGTACCTCATATGGACTATTGTTCCATCTATAGTCTATTACTATTTTACATTATGACATATCTACAGAATTCCTTTAGTCACTGTAATCAGCGAATACAATTCTAATAAAAACAGAAAAAGCACTCTGTAGCGACCAACTGGGGTAATTCCAGTACATCCAGACCAGCCACAAGGGTTACAGTACTTGTACAAGAGCGATCAGCCTGCTACCTGGACAGCTTATGCACAAGGAGAAGACGTTCCTTCCTCTAAGTGACCAGACCCCTTCCTGCCACCAGCAAAGCTTCTGGCTGCTGTAGTATTAAACCTATAGGAACTAGTAAACAGGAATTAGCTTACACAATGTCTAATGCACTTCTGGATAGCTGGACATCTGGATCACTACCAGATGTGAGGACAACCACTCCAACTATTACGCAGCGATTAGATTGATAACATTACCTCCCCATTTATGGTTATGTAAAGCTATAATAATGACATCCACATGATCATTACTATAGCTGAATCTTTCCTGGGTTAGCATTCATATACCACAATGCAGACAGTCATTCCTAGACATCTGGTATGCACATTGCAAGGGGGACACCACCCTAAACTGAATCCCCTCCCTCCATGCTTTGCATACGTCACATAACACAGCATGCCAGTCATGGGGCTCGTATTATTAGAAGTATTGTTGGGCTATTAGGCTGGATTCACACGTCGTGGTTTGGTACAGGCAAAACTCAGGATTCATTTCAAACAAGAAAAAAGCTAGGGGCACGTTCACACAGTGGCACATTTGCTACAGAAGTTCAGCTTGTATCCTCTGGATTCTGGTGCAGTTTTTGTCTTATTCAGAAGGCCTAAGATTGTGTTCACACATTCAATTTTTTGTTTAGTTGCAAAGACTTTATACAAAGCCAGAAACAGATCATAACCAGAGGATATGTGTAAGGGAGAGAGGCTTCCCTTTACAAATCCATTCAGTAACTGCAATGTGTGAACTAACACTAAACTGCACCCAGGAAATATCCATGGTACAGCTCATTATGGGAACTACAGCATCGGAAACAAAAGAAAGCAGAACACTCATAGCTTTCGTGCAGAACCCAGGGACTCGGTGTGAACAAGGTCCTACAGATCTCTGGGGTATATAAAACTGCACATGTATGAATGCAGCCCTATGGCCATCCGCAGCCAGGGATCATATAGTTACTGTCTATACACTATCTCCCAAACTGAGGCTTTCTAGCTATTGCAGGACCTATTCCTATTCGGCATGATGGGAGTTGTAGAACCCTGCTCCTATGTGTATGGAGCTCACACATCCCACATCTCAGCATCCAGACTGTCTGCGAGTATCCTGACACACCCTGATGTCAGTCAGCCGGTCCATTCTCTATATACAGAGGATAGGTCACCTCTAGAGCCGTATATAGTGGTACATGCACTACAAGTTCCAGCAGACACTCCCTGAGGCTCTGAATTAAAATCGCAACTTAAAGCACGGAAACCGCATCAGCTTCTATTACCACTAGAGGGTAAAATGAGAAGCCACGAACCTACACTCCATTAAAGCAAAACACACACATACCAGAAGAAAGTGCAGGATCAATATACGGTAAACGGAACAATCCCCGGTCTTATAATTACTTCTCGGTTTCCGGTGCTGAACAATCCCAGCTCAAAACTTGCAACCTGAGGCAAACTCCCGTCAGAACCGCCTCAGAACGCCCACTGCTACCGGCAGCCAATCAGCGCTCTCGGGGCAGCCAGCCTAACCACAACGGACCGATAGGACGCTCTGTATCACCGCCGGGGTTTTGGCTGCATGGGATATCTAATTGCAGCCAATCAGCAAGTTCATAACGGAAAAAGAATCCGAAAACCCCGCCCTTTGTGGGCGTGGTCTGGAATAGAGCGCGCTCGGCGTTTACAGTAGAGAGTAGTAGAGAGAATGCGGGCGCTCACGTTCCATCACCCGCTGAGGGAGGGAGGGGCGCCATACTAGAGGGAAGCAGCTGGTATCAGTCACCGCCGTGTCTGCGCTTAGTTATGCGGATTAAAAGGGGCGGAGAGATGAGCTACAGAAGGGGTCATGAGGTCAGATGTCTCTCTGGACTTCCTGCCAGTATCAGCCTCTCCCAAACCTAAAATGGCTGCTCAGTGTAGTGGTGTAGACGCATGCACTGTGTGAGGGTGGCTTCTCTTGCTGCACATTTTCTGCTGCAGATCCGCAGACATACTCTATGGATAAATGCATGCAATGCTTATTTGTTGCAGTTTATGGTAAATTTGCAGCAGATTACTGCACCAACAAAGCAAATGTTAGTTTAATTCTCTAGTGGTTTTAAAAGGAACCAATCACCGCCAATACATCCTTGCAGCATTATATACAATGCTATAATGTTCCCTGCGCTGATTCTGGCCATATAACTCCCAGCCCCCGAAAAAGAACTTTTAAAATTTCCTGCACCGCATGTTAATTATTTTTCTCTAGTCATCTGGGCGGTCCACTTTGGCCGAGTAGTCCTGACTGGCGGGAAATTTCGTCTGTAATCACGCCTCTCTGGCAGAGTTATGCAGAGTTTATACCGTCACGGAGCGGGCGCCATGCTCTAATATCGTATGGACAACAACGTCATCACTAGGAGATACCTGGATTGGATGCTGGTGTACTGCGCATGTCTGACCTAGCAATGACTCCAGCATCCATACAAGATTACAGGATGCCCCCCTCTGTGATGCTGCAAGCTCTGCAATTTTTACCACACCCAGAGAGGTGGGATTACAGCCGAAATCTGCCGCCAGTCATGACTGCTTGGCCAAAGAGGACCGCCTAGATGACTAGATAAAGGTAAATAGCATGTGGCACAGGAAATTTTAAAAGTTTATTTTTGAGGGCTGGGAAGAGAGCTGGTAGTGATTACTTATATGGTCAGAATCAGTGCTGAGAGCTTTATAGCACTGTATCTAATGCTGCTTGACTGTACCACCAGGCCCAGGCTGAAGCACTGGAGGTGGGCCGACCCACCCTTAGTGGGAGGAAACCCCCGCCCCTCTATGATAGGGTTCCATTGATTCTAATGGAGTCACATCATGGAGGGGCTGGGGTTTCTTCTTACTGGGGGTGAGTCGGCCCGCCTCCAGTGCTTCAGCCTGGGCCTGGTGGTACAATCACTTTAAAATCTGCAGCGTGTCAATTTATGTTGTGAATTTTCCTATTAAAAACCAGGGCTGTCAAGTCGGTAAACAGCAGCTCCGACTCTGACTCCTGAATTTTTATCAGGAACGACTCTCAACTCCAGCTCCTTCATAAATGGCCAGTCAGACACCAGGGGACTTATTTGTCGAACTAGTGTAAAGTAGATCTGGCTCAGCAGCTTCAGTGTTATGTCCTCCACTTCTGAGGGAATAAGGCAAAGATATAAAACAGATTCTCCTGTGTGTGCAGTGGATGCAGCCAGTCTCCAGCCTTCATGTCCTGAACAACTCAGAACTAGACTAGATGGAGCAGGTGGTCTTTTCCTGTTGACAACCTTCTATGTTTCTAACTAATATTTACTGTACACAAAGAAACACTGCTAACAATGCCAGATCCAGATCATAGTGATATAGAGGTCAGATATAGAGGCGTCAGCCATAATGATATAGAGGGATCAGTTATAGTGATATAGGGATCAGCCATAGGCCCAGATTTATCAGCTCAGTCAGTGACTGCAGCTGTGTCCCGCCTCACTCACTGATTGGCTGAGCAGGCATTTCTGAGTGGGGCCATGACATCACAGGATTGGGAGCATGTTGCACTGTGGGGGCACAGAGACAAGTAAATAGGATTTCTTTATTATTCCAACCCCCTGTCCCCCCTGGATTTTTCACTGATGCCCAGACTACCCCTTTAATTTCTGCCTCTCTAACACACACGCAGCCTGCTGCAGGAATTGCACACACACGCTGCCTACTGCATCCATAGCGCACACACACACACGCTGCCTGCTGCAGCCATAGCGCGCACACACACACACAGCCTGCTGCAGCCATAGCTTACACACACACACACAACCTGCTGCAGCCACAGCACACACACATAGCCTGCTGCAGCCATAGCACACACGCAGCCTGCTGCAGGAATTGCACACACACACAGCCTGCTGCATCAATAGCACACACACAGCCTGCTGCAGCCATAGCGCACACACACACAGCCTGCTGCAGCCATAGCGCGCACACACACACACACACACAACCTGCTGCAGCCACAGCACAGACACATAGCCTGCTGCAGCCATAGCACACACACAGCCTGTTGTAGCCATAGCCCACATAACCACACAGAGCCTGTCGTAGCCATAGCACACACAGCCTGCTGCAGCCATATCACACACACACAACCTGCTGCAGCCATAGCACACACACACACAGCCTGCTGCAGCCATAGCACACACACGCAGCCTGCTGAAGCCATAGCTCGCACACACACACTGCCTGCTGCAGCCATAGCACATAGATAAACACAGTCTGCCATAGCACACACAGAGCCTGCTGCAGCCATAGCACACACACACACACACACACACACACAGTCTGCCTAAACCATAGAACATACATACATACACAGTCTGCCTAAGCCATAGCGCACACAGCCTGCTGCAGCCATTGCACACACATACACACAGCCTGCTGCAGCCATAGCACACACACTCACCCACAACCTGCTGCAGCCATAGCCCACATAAACACACACAGCCTGCTGTAGCCATAGTCCACATAAACCATACCTCCCAACTTTTGCTGGGAGGAAAGAGGGACAGTCACACCAATGCACCATGACCCCTATAGCCACACCCTCCCCATAACCACGCCCCCATAGCCACACCCTCATATGCTCATCACCTATTACCATTATATAAAAAAACAAATATCACCACATCATGACTTATACCCCCATACCATTACTACATAACATCCACTATACAAAGACCAGTATCTCCACTACACTGACCCATATAGAGGTAGATACAAATGGTGCACAGGCTCTTTACACCATATACGTGATTACAGTACAGCTACATTCAGTGACTCACAGGGGGCATCTTCTCTGATTAGAATTGCTCACTTTTTCTCTTCTTCATCTGGTACAGTCCATCATGAAAACCACTCCTGGCAATGCCTCATCCCTGAATAATCTGCCAATATTTTAGGCTTTTTGCACCATCCTCACCATCTATACAAAGTCACCATCTATATTGCTCTGCACTGTAACAGTGCTCACTCTATGCTACCCTATAGTGTTTAGGCCTACTGTGGACCCTTAAATAGTACTTAGGCCCCTCTGTGCCATCATATAGTAGATAAGCCACCTCTGTGCCCTCATATAGTAGATAAGCCACCTCTGTGCCCTTATATAGTAGTAAGACCCCTCTGTCTTCCCCATATAGTAGCTAAAACTCTCTGTCCCCTGATAGTAGCCTGGACAAAGAAAGAATTATATATCCAGGACCGATGGGAGTTGTAGTTTTGGAACATCTGGAGGGCTGCAGTTGGGGATGTAGTTTGGGGTGGTGGAGCAGTATGCAACTGTCAGGACATGCTTGGGGTTATAGCTGAGCAGTATACAGCTGTCAGGACAGGCTGGGGGTTGTAGTTGTGGAGCAGTATGCAGCTGTCAGGATATGCTGGGGGTTGTAGTTGTGGAGCTGTACAGCTGTCAGGACATGCTGGGGGTTGCAGTTGTGGAGTAGTATGCAGCTGTCAGGACAAGCTGGGGGTTGTAGTTAAGCAGTAAGCAGCTGTCAGGACATGCTGGGGGTTGTAGTTAAGCAGTAAGCAGCTGTCAGGACATGCTGGGGGTTGTAGTTAAGGAGCAGTATGCAGCTGTCAAGACATGCTGGGGGTTCTAGTTGTGGAGCAGTATGCAGCTGTCAGGACATGCTGGGGGTTGTAGTTGTGGAGCAGTATGCAGCTGTCAGGACATACTGAGGTTGTAGTTGTGGAGCAGTATGCAGCTGTCATGACATGCTGGTGGTTGTAATTGTGGAGCAGTATGCAGCTGTCAGGACATGCTGGGGGTTGTAGTTGTGGAGCAGCATGCAGCTGTCAGGACATGCTGGGGGTTGTAGTTGTGGAGCAGTATGCAGCTGTCAGGACATGCTGGGGGTTGTAGTTGTGGAGCAGCATGCAGCTGTCAGGACATTCTGGGGGTTGTAGTTGTGGAGCAGTATGCAGCTGTCAGGACATGCTGGGGGTTGTAGTTGTGGAGCAGTATGCAGCTGTCAGGACATTCTGGGGGTTGTAGTTGTGGAGCATTATGCAGCTGCCATTGCCCCCTGGTAGTAAGCCCCCCCCCCCCCCCTCAGGTAGCCATTGCCCCCTGGTAGGCAGTACTCCTCTCTCCCATATGGAGAATGCCCCCTGTACAGTAAAAAAAAAAAAATATATATATATAAATATATATATATATATATATATATATACTCACCTCTGCATCTGGGCTCTTCTGTCCTCCAGCGTCCCTTCTCCCTGCTCTGTGTGCACGAGTGACGTCACTCATGTGCCGGAGCTATGGGGGAGAGAGCAGCTTCTTGTGGCCGGAGGCAGAATGACGCCTTTGGCCACAAGAGTTTTGGCAGACCAGGAAGCACAGACACAATCTTCTCCCAGAGAGAAAACAACACATTGACCACAGTAGTTTACTAGCTTCTATTATAAGTTACTGTACACTATAGCAATCAGCATGTGGTCTATAATGCATAGTAAGTGCATAAAGCTGAAAGAACAGCAGCAGTTTGTAGATACAGGATGTAACTGCAGGTCCCCATAATACAGTAGCGTGGTGGAACAGAGGTCTGTGTGGTCACATGACAGCAGTGTGTGTGGGGGGGGGGGGGGTCAAACTTTTCTATACAGCAGTGTAAATGGCAGTGTAAGTGCAGGCACATTATAGCAGGAATGGAGAAGTTGGGAAACACGAGAGATGCGGGGAGCATGAAGTAATGAACAGGGCAGATGTGGGCACATAGAGGGGTTACAGCTATGAAGAGGTTACCTCCACAGTCCCCTGATGCAAGCCCCAGCCTGAAGTGAATCTGCCTATGCAGACCATACCCCTCCCCCACTCGCCCTCCCACCCAGTACAGGGAGCTCTTAAACCAAAGCAATGCTCTTAAACCAAGTCACAATTTAGAAAAACTGTGATTTCTTTTTGGAAAGCGCTCCCAATCCAAGTTACTCTTACACCGAAGTACCACTGTGTGTGTGTGTGTGTGTGTGTATATATATAACTATAAATATAACTTTTATCCTTCTAAGTCAGCGATCTGCCAATAATTTGTGCTTGTTGTTATTATCACTGGATATATGGTTGTATGTTTTGTATCACTTTTTGCTCCCTGTATGCATTGGTCACACTTTATCCTTCCATCTGGCTTGTGAATGAAAAGCTAGTTCGCATACACCTGACTGAAGCTGGGTAGGTTGTGAGTCACTCTTAAATGGTAACTAAGGAGAAAATAGACAGGTCCAACAAGATCAACTTGTTGGCTGAGCATGGTATAACAATCACAAGGAAGGGTCCATTTACACAGAAAGATTATCTGACAGATTATCTGGCAAAGATTTGAAGCCAAAGCCTGAAACAGACTATAAACAGAGATCAGGTCATAAAAGGCCCTATTCCACGGAACAATTATTGGCCAATAATCGTCCTGTGGAATAGAAGGCAGCGATAAGCCGATATCATTCATGTCGGCTGATCATTGCTGTCGTTTGTCTTTCAACCATGTTGAAAGACAAGCGACTGCTATAGCAGCAATCTTCTGCCGTCGCTCCATGGAATAGGAGCGACGACAGCACACGCCGCTATCCTCTATGGACTGCCCAGACAATCTAGCGATCACCCAGGCAGCCTCCCTGCGCCCCTCCCGCACTCACCTGCTTGCTGCCGCCGTGTGTAATAGCGGTGTCATCGAGCGGGGAACGAGGAGCAAACGAGTGCTAACCGCGCACGTTGGCTTCTCCACTTGACCTGTGGTATAGGGCCTAACGGAAAGCCTGAGATTTCTCATTTCAAATCCATCCCTGGCTTTGGCTTCAAATCTTTGACAGATAATCTGTCAGATAATCTTTTTGTGTAAATGGACCCAAAGGTAAAACAATGTCCAGAGTAATGGTAGGTTTACACAGAGAGATTTATCTGACAGATCTTTGAAGCCAAAGCCAGGAACAGACTATAAACAGAGAACAGGTCATAAAGGAAATACTGAGATCTATCCTCTTTTCAAATCCATTCCTGGCTTTGGCTTACAAAATCTGTCAGATAAATCTCTCTGTGTAAACACACCATAATGCTAAGTTTACACAAGGCGATTTACGAACAACGATTTGTGAACATGTTAAAAGATCAAAATGAATGATTTTTCGATCGTTCGCCGCGTTTACACGTACGATTATCATTCGAATTCGATCGGTATCGCAAAAATTCGCCCGATAATCGTTTCGTGTAAACGTAGCATAAGGCACCTGTCAATTTATCCTCAATTCCATTGATTACCACTGACAGACCTTCATTATTGCTTTCTGTATTCCATTGTACATTTAGGATTAGGATTTGTTCAGCTGAGTAAAATTAAATTCAAAATCAAATACATGGGGAAAACATGGATATGATGGATGCCCATTCATTTTAAGCAGTTGTGGTTCCCCTGTGGTAAACTGTAAGTTTTCCAGCAAGCAAGACCACCTACACGCCTTATGTTTATTGTTCTCCCAGCTTCAAACCTCTTAAAGTGAAGCCACTTCTATCTTTCAACATGTTCTCAAACCGTTGTTGGTCGTTCGTTAAAAATTTGCAGATCGCTTAGTGTAAACAGTCCTTCACAGATTCATCCTAATGTGTTAGATAGACTTAAAGGGGTACTCCAGCGGGGGGGGGGCACTTTTTTGCTGGGACCGGGGAGGAGGTGGCCGAGGAAAAAGACGTCCACCAGCGGCGGGTCCCGCATCGCGGCGCTCCGGTGGCCGGTTCCCAGCCGCTTCCGGGTGTCTGACGCGGGCCCGAGACGATACGTATCCCGCCTCCTTCACTGAGTGGCTGAGCGGGCCTGAGACGTCACGTCTCGGGCCCGCGTCAGACACCTGGCCACCTTAGCGCCGCGATGCCGGACCCGCCGCTGGAACCGGGGAGGTGAGTGGACGTCTTTTCCCTCGGCCACCTCCTCCCCGGTCCCAGCAAAAAAGTGCCCCCCGCTGAAGTACCCCTTAAGGTGATCTTAAAATAATCGGAAAACTATTTTATCTAACAATCTATCTCTTCAACTAAACGCTGCTTACAAAAATCAAATTGTTGCTTCAAAATCTTTAAACGATCGATTGGGCGATTATTGCTCCATGTAAACAGACTATTATGCTGCGTTTACACGGAACGATTATCGTGCGAATTTGCACGATAACGATCAAATTCGAACAATAATCGTACGTTATAAACGCAGAGAACGATTAAGCGTCTAGCGAGAAATCGTTCATTTTGATCTTTGAACATGTTCTCAAATCGTCATTGGTCGTTGACAAAAAATTCACAGATCGTTCCGTGTAAACAGTCGTTCACCGATTTTAACGATGTGCGAGATAGGCTTAAGCGATTGCAAAACGATCGTAAAACGATTTTTCCTTATGTTATATCGTTCCGTCTAAACGCTGATCTTTATAAAAACAAAGTCGTTACTTCGAAATCGTTAATCGTACGATCGGGCGAATTATCGCTCTGTGTAAACCCAGCATAAGCCTTTGTTATTATAAGGGAACCATAGCAAATGATATGGATGGAGGGTGTCTACTTGGGACAATTCCTTTAGGATTTAGCACGTGCCCCTGGGCCCCCACCACAAATGGGCCCCCACCAACCCGAACCCGGAAGCAGGGTTCCGGGTTCAGGCTGGTGCATTTTTATTATTTTCTTTTCAACCAGTTGTGGTCGGAGAAGTCTTCATGATGGCTGCACCAGATGGAGAGGAAAGCAAAGAGTGAGCGACGGCAATCGGAGAAGACGTCACCTGTGAGTCATTAGTAACTGCACTGTAATCGGGTCAGTGTATGGTTTGCGGTAGTGTACTGACAACCCCCCCGCGATCACTACAGTATACTAGCGCAAACTTTTAAACTAGAATCCAACTACAACAGCTGCAGGCACTACAACTCCCACCATATCCTGAGGGCTGCAGACTGGCAGTACATGCTGGGAGTTGTAGTCACTGCAGCTGCTGTAGTTGGGTCCTGTACACTGGATGGTTTGTGGCATATAAGAATACATAGATCTGTGGGGGCTCAGTGTAGGGAAGTGACCCCAGAACATCACTAATAGGGGATAGAACAAAAACATCTCCCCCTATCCCTTATTAGTAATGTTTCTAAATTCTAAATACAGGCCTGCATCTATGGCAGGGTCCCGCGGAAAACTGCAGCTACCAGGACATAACTGGGTATTGAGGGGGGGGGGGGGGGAACTACAGCTACCAGGACACCAGTGGGGATGGGGGGGGGAGAACTACAGATACCAGGACACCACTGGTGATGGGGGAGGGTTATTACAGCTACCAGGACACTACTGGGGATGGGGGGGGGAGTAATTACAGCTACCAGGACACCACTGGGGATGGGGGGGGGAGGGTAATTACAGCTACCAGGACACCACTAGGGGTTGACTACAGCCAACAGGGGCATTATTACTATATGGAGGCACAGCAGGGGACATTATTACTATATGGAGGCACAGCAGGGGGTATTATTACTATATGGAGGGCACTGCAGGGGGCAATAGGCAATAGATCGCGATATTGGGGTTTTTTTGTGGGGGGGAGTGGGGGCCTCCACCAAAATTGTCGCCCGGGGCCTCCACTAACCTTAATCTGGCCCTGGATACACATAGTGCCATCTAGTCACCTAATGTCCTCAAAGTGTACGTTTTTACAGATCTTAATACAGACTTCTTTTTATGTTCATCCAGTGTCCTCATACTTTCCTTATTCCAGTAGTAAACCACACTTTCAACACTTTTTGTATTTCATCATTTGCCCAGTTTATTCCCATGTCACTTTTTACAACAAAAATGATTCTGTCGAAAAAAGTTGTTGTTGGCGGGGTGTTTAGAGTTTGTTGGTCTTCGTTGCTAGACAGTCAACAGTGTAATGATGTAGTCAGTTGTTTCTGATAATTGTTGGGTTTGGTAATGTAAAACTATGTTCCGCTTGACCCGTGTTATGTTTGGTTAAGAGGACATGCTTTTGTTTAGTTGTTCAATGCTATTATTACTTTTCTGTTTAGTATATGAGGATCCCCTTCAAGGGAAATTTCTTAATTATTAGTTGCTTGATCTCTATAAATCCTCTCTAATAGGCACATTTTAATGGTTCCAGGATTTTCTAGTTTCTCATCTTATTCTTTTAGCTGCCACAACTTGCTTTCTCCCTTAACTATCAGACCCGTGAAAATTACAGTATTCAGTCTCAGCACTTTCTTCTTTTTTCTGATGAAAGTCTCAGCTGATGATATGTTTGTGTGCTCCCGATAAGCTCACACCTGTGAGGAAGGTAGATAGGTTTTCGTATATAATAAAGACAGTCTTGTATAAGAATGGATGTGCATTCCTTTTCTTTTTTTTTGTTTATTAATTTTATTGTTTTAAGGTTTATTCACACATACCACATTCTCAGTACATTTCAAGGTGAGAGTTTTGCAGTGAAATCCGCTGCAATACTTGGTAAAATTAGTCTTTGGCCCTACATTCTCACAGCGGCTTTTCATTCTGCTGCGAGCCAGATTTAACTACTTAGCTGCCAGGCTGGTAAAAATAAACAACAAATGGTTACCTGTCCATGCTCCTTCTTCAGTCTCCTGGCCCCGGCTCACTAAGGGCCCTTTTACACAGAAAGATTATCTGACAGATTTGAAGCCAAAGATTTGAAGCCAAAACCAGGAACAGACTATAAACAGAGACCAGGTCATAACGGAAAGTCTGAGATTTCTCCTCTTTTCAAATCCAGTCCTGGCTTTGGCTTCAAATCTTTGGCAGATAATCTGTCAGATAATCTTTGTGTGTAAATGTAATGACTGGAGTAGTGGATCCACTGGACCGTCACCAGCGATGGCGTAAACCGCACCAGGGAGCGGAGTCTAAGGGGCCGCTGGTCTTCACCAGAGCCCACCGCAAGGCGGGATGGACTTGCTGCGGCAGGCGACCCCCAGGTCGCTACCCCTGGATTGGCTTGCCAGTGACGGGGGACGAGGTGTAGCAGGAACAGTGGGGCAACAGGCAGGCAGCGGCACACACGGGCACAGTCACGAGCAGGGATCGCAAGTGGCAGGAACAACGGACAGGAACAACAGGCAGGAGCAACAGGCGGCTGGGACAAAACACACTAGGAAGCATGCAGAGGCTCCAACACCTGTGGTGGGGCAGGGCTGCAATTTATAGGAGAGTCTCAGAGCAGAGCATCAGTCAATTAAAGGCACAGTGACCCTTTAATTTATAGCAGAGCTGGCACGCGCGCTCCCTAGGAGACAGGGACGCGCCCGTCGGGCTGACAGAGAACTGGAGGAGGAGGAGCCCCGGCACAGAGCAGGAGATGGGGCAGCAGCGGCGCGGCGAGAGGTATGTGCCGCAGCCGCCGATGTGACAGTACCCCCCCCCTTTGGCCTCCCCCGCTTTCTTGCCTGCAAGAAGTTCTTAATGAGATCCCGATCCAAGATGTTGGTTTCAGGTTCCCAGGATCTCTCCTCTGGGCCAAAACCTCTCCAATCAACCAAAAAGACGCGTCTTCCTCTAACTGTCTTCATTGCCAGGATGTCCTTAACAGTGTAGATGTCAGAAGATGCTGTTTGCGGAGGAATAGAGATGGTCTTCTGAGAGAAGCGGTTAAGGAGCACAGGCTTCAGGAGAGAGACGTGGAAAGAGTTGGGAATCCGCATGGTGGGAGGCAGGCGAAGCTTGTAGGTTACCGGGTTAATGCGCCTCAGCACCACGAATGGTCCCAGGAAGCGTGGGCCCAACTTGTAACTGGGGATCTTGAGGCGTATATATCTGGCGGAGAGCCAAACCTTGTCACCAGGAGCGAAAGTTACTGCTGGTCTCCTTCTCTTGTCTGCCTGAGCCTTCATCTGACCTGTAGCATGTACGAGGGATTGCTGTGTCTGCTCCCATATGGACTTAAAGTCAGTCACCAGTTCGTCCACAGCTGGTACCTTGGAAGAAGAGGACAGAGGCAATGGGGGACATGGGTGTTGTCCATAGACAATGAAGAACGGTGACTTGCCTGTGGAAGTAGAGTCCAGGTGATTGTATGAGAACTCAGCCCAGGGAAGTAGATTGGACCAATTATCTTGACGGGCAGACACAAAATGCCTTAGATAATTTCCTAGGACCTGATTGACCCTCTCAACTTGCCCGTTGGTCTGGGGATGGTAAGCCGAGGAAAAGTCTAACTTCACCTGGAGATGGGAGCAGAGAGCACGCCAGAATTTGGAGAAAAATTGTGACCCTCTATCAGAGACTATATGCTGAGGTAGTCCATGCAAACGGAAGATATGCTGAAAAAACAAATTGGCCAGGCGAGGAGCGGACGGCAGACCAGGAAGAGCCACGAAGTGAGACATCTTAGAAAAGCGATCTGTAACCACCCAGATGGCTGTGTTCCCTGCAGAAGGGGGCAGATCGGTGATGAAGTCCATGCCAATGTGGGTCCAGGGGCGATATGGTACTGGCAAGGGGAGAAGCAAACCGGCTGGTCTTAGACGGGAGGACTTATTTTGGGCACAGGTGGTGCAGGAAGCCACAAAATCTCTGATGTCTTTAGATAAATTTGGGCACCAGTAAAGACGAGAAATCAATAGCCTAGTCTTGTGGACCCCCGGATGCCCCGCAAGCAAGGAAGAATGTCCCCATTTCAGGATTCTCTTACGGAGTGCGGCAGGCACAAAGGTCTTTCCAGGAGGAACATTCCGAAGGACCGAGGCAGCGATCGGCATTAGACGGTCAGGGGGTATGATGTGGCGAGGAGTCTCCGCTTGTCCCAGGACGTCAGATGCTCGAGAGAGAGAGGGCGTCGGCCTTTACGTTTTTCTCTGCAGGACGGAAGTGGATGACAAAATTGAACCGGGAGAAGAAGAGCGACCATCGAGCCTGCCTGGGATTAAGTCGCTGGGCCGACTGGAGGTAGAGAAGATTCTTGTGATCCGTGAAGATGTTGACTGGATGTCTAGCCCCCTCTAGAAGATGACGCCACTCCTCTAGGGCCAACTTAATCGCCAATAGCTCACGGTCACCTATGGTGTAGGTTCTCTCAGCCGGGGAAAAAGTCTTAGAGAAAAATCCGCAAGTCCTGGCCTTGCCCGAAGAGTCCCTCTGTGTGAGAATAGCTCCAGCACGCACAGAAGAAGCATTGACTTCCAATGAAAATGGCCTGGTGGGATCCGGACGGGACAGGACTGGAGCAGAAGCAAAGGCTGACTTCAGACTGGAGAAGGCTTGTTCAGCCTCAGTAGGACAACGCTCAGGGTCTGCTCCTTTCTTTGTAAGAGCCACAATCGGTGCTACCAGGGTGGAAAAATGCGGAATAAACTGCTGATAATAATTGGCAAAGCCCAAAAATCGTTGAATCGCTCTGAGTCCAACGGGACGTGGCCACTGAAGAACTGATGAGAGTTTCGCAGGGTCCATCTGAAGTCCACGATCGGAGGCTATGTATCCAAGAAAGGGAAGGCTGGGCTGGTGGAACACGCACTCCTCCAATTTGGCATACAGGCGGTTAGCCCTAAGTCGACGTAGCACTTGTCGTACTTGAGCCACATGGGTCTGCTGATCAGGGGAATAGATGAGAATATCATCCAAGTACACGATGACACAGACGTAGAGGAGGTCACGGAATATATCGTTGACGAACTCCTGGAAGACCGCGGGGGCATTACAAAGGCCAAAGGGCATGACCAGATACTGGTAGTGCCCGTCCCTGGTGTTAAAGGTGGTCTTCCATTCGTCACCCTCACGGATCCTGATCAAATTGTAGGCTCCTCTAAGATCCAATTTGGTAAAAATCCGAGCTCCACGGAGACAATCAAATTACTCGGAGATTAGCGGAAGAGGGTACCGATTCTTCACCGTCACCTTATTAAGACCCCAAAAGTCTATACATGGACGGAGAGAACCGTCCTTCTTCTGGACGAGGAAGAACCCTGCACCAGCTGGAGACGTGGACTTACGAATAAAGCCCTTCTGGAGATTCTCCTTGATGTACACCGACATGGCCTCTGTTTCTGGGACTGAGAGTGGATACACTCGACCACGAGGAGGTGTCCCACCCGGCAGGAGATTGATGGGACAATCGTAAGACCGGTGTGGTGGCAGGACGTCAGCCTCCTTGGTGGAAAATACATCCGCAAGATCTTTATATTCAGCCGGGAGGTCAGGCAAAGACTTGGACACGTCTGGTGAGGAAGACGTGGGCCGGATCACAGGGGTCTTCAAGCAGCAGTTGAGGCAACCAGGACCCCAACGCAGAACTTCTCCGGTCCTCCAATCTAGGCTGGGGGCATGGAGCTGCAACCAGGGAAGTCCCAACAGAATGTCAGACAAGGAGCTGGACAAGACGAAGAGGGCAATCTTCTCAGAATGCAGCGCCCCTACTTGCAGTGTCAGAGGTTCGGTCTGGAATCGGATGACCGTATTGAGCGACTCGCCGGTGACCGAAGAGATAGAAAATGTCCTGGAAATCTGAACCACGGGAAGGTGCCACTTGTGGACCAATGATTCCGAAATAAAGTTACCAGCCGAGCCAGAATCGAGGAAAGCAGAGGACTGGAATCTTTGTCCAGAAGGAGTCGAGATGGTAACTGGCACATACAACCTTGGAGAGGATGCATTCACACCTAGGGAGGCCTCTCCTACCAGACCTAGGTGCGGGCGTTTCCCGAGCGCTGCGGACGCTGGGGACAGTTAAGGCGGAAGTGGTCGGGGCTGGCACAATAAAGGCAAAGGTTCAGCTCCCGACGGCGAGTTCTCTCTTCCGGGGTCAGGCGAGCCCTTTCCACCTGCATGGGTTCTTCTGGAGTTGGTATGGCAACGGGAGACACCGGCCTTTGGAAAGTGGGTGCCAACCGGAACATGCGTCTGGGACGGTTCAGTTCACGCTCTTGCCGAACCTCCTCCTCTCTCTCAGGGAACCGGACATCAATCCGAGTAGCCAGGTGGATGAGATTGTTTAAGGTGGTCGGAAGATCTCGGCCAGAAAGCACATCCTTCACTCGATTGGAAAGACCCTTCTTGAAGGTGGCAAGGAGAGCTGCTTCATTCCAGTCGAGTTTGGCTGCCAAGGTGCGGAATTAGATGGCGTACTCGCCTACAGAGGAATTCCCTTGTCGTAAGTTGAGGAGGGCGGTCTCTGCAGATGAAGCTCGGGCTGGCTCTTCGAACACGCAGCGGAATTCAGCCAGGAAGGCCTGGAGGTTAGCAGTAACTGGATCATCACGGTCCCACAAAGAAGTTGCCCAGGCCAGAGCCTTCCCCTCCAAGAGACTGATGACAAACGGCCACCTTGGAGCGCTCGGTGGTGAACTGGTTGCCCAGAAGCTCTATGTGCATTGCACACTGGGTGACGAACCCTCTGCACTGCTTGGAATCTCCACCATACCTTGAATGGAGAGAGAGGCGTAAGCTCGGTCCGAGAGGAGACACTCCAGGCGCAGTAGGTGCAGGAGATGCTGGAGGCGACTGTTGCGCAGATGCTTGCTGCTGTAGGGCAGCAGTCAGCTGTTTGATGTGCTGGGATTGCTGTTGGATCTGATGGGCCTGCTGGGCGACCACTCTGGCGATATCGTGGATGTCTGGCACCTCGCCGGGATCCATGGTTGGAGCCTGCTGTAATGACTGGAGTAGTGGATCCACTGGACCGTCACCAGCGATGGCGTAAACCGCACCAGGGAGCGGAGTCTAAGGGGCCGCTGGTCTTCACCAGAGCCCACCGCAAGGCGGGATGGACTTGCTGCGGCAGGCGACCCCCAGGTCGCTACCCCTGGATTGGCTTGCCAGTGACGGGGGACGAGGTGTAGCAGGAACAGTGGGGCAACAGGCAGGCAGCGGCACACAGGGGCACAGTCACGGGCACACGGGCACTTGCAGGGATCGCAAGTGGCAGGAACAACGGCCAGGAACAACGGACAGGAACAACAGGCAGGAGCAACAGGCGGCTGGGACAAAACACACTAGGAAGCATGCAGAGGCTCCAACACCTGTGGTGGGGCAGGGCTGCAATTTATAGGAGAGTCTCAGAGCAGAGCATCAGTCAATTAAAGGCACAGTGACCCTTTAAGTTATAGCAGAGCTGGCGCGCGCGCTCCCTAGGAGACAGGGACGCGCCCGTCGGGCTGACAGGGAACTGGAGGAGGAGGAGCCCCGGAACAGAGCAGGAGATGGGGCAGCAGCGGCGCGGCGAGAGGTATGTGCCGCGGCCACGGATGTGACAGTAAAAGGGCCTACAGGCTATTCAACCAATCACTGGCTGCGACGGGACAGCACACTGATTGCCAGAGTAAGCCATTTTTGAGCCAAAGCCAGGACATTGAAGCAGGAATGTGAGGGAGTGCAGGCAGGTAAACATTTTTTATGATTTTTACCAGCCCAGCAGCGTATTAGTTAGATATGGCTTTTGCTACATTATCACAGTGGATTTTCAGGCAGGGACATAGACTGTAATGGTAGCATGTATGGCAGCATGAAATCCGCTGCTAATGCGGTACATGTAAACACACCCAAAGGTTATGTTCCCACGGAATATTTTTGCTCAGTATTTTGCTACAAAAACCAGGAGTGGATTGAAAACACAGAAAGGCTATGTTCACACACTGTTGAAATTGAGCGGATGCCCGCCATTTAACCCTTTGAAGACCAGGCCCAAAAATGAACCAGTGGACAACGCAAATGTTCATTTTTGCGTTTTCGTTTTTTCCTCCTCCCCTTCTAAGAACTCTAGCACTTTCAGTTTTCTATCTACAATGCCATGTGAGGGCTTCTTTTTTACAGGAATTGTTGTACTTTGTAATGGTGTCTTTCATTTTACCATAACATGTATGATGGAATCCCAAAATTAATATTTATGAAGATTTAAATTGGTGAAATCGTAAAAAAGAATGCAATATAGTAACGTTTGGGGGGTTCCTGTGTCTACGTAATGCACTATATGGTAAAAGCGACATAATAACATTATTCTATAGGTCAGCCCAAACACAACTATATTCAGGTTTACACAGATTCTGTTATATATATATTTTTTTTTTATTAAATCCTTTTTTTCCCCCCAATTAATTATTAATAAAAATGGGCCTATTGTGGCTGTATGGGGTGTTATTTTTTCCGTCATTATCTCTAGTTTTTATTAATACCATATTTGTGAAGATTGGATGTTTTGTTCAATTTTTATTAACTTTTTTCATATATAATGTAACAAAAAATCTGTAATCCGCACACTTTTTTTGCTTTTTTCGTTTACGCCGTTCGCCTTTAGTGAAGATGCTTGTTATATTTTAACCCCTTCGGGACCAGGCTAATTTTCGCTTTTTCCTCCTTGTGCTTAAAAGGCCATAGCACTTGCATTTTTCCACCTAGAAACCCACATGAGCCCTTATTTTTTGCGTCACTAATTGTACTTTGCAATGACAGGCTGAATTTTTGCATAAAGTATACTACGAAACCAGAAAAAAATTCAAAATGTGGTGAAATTGAAAAAAAAATTTTTTATTTGGGAGAAATGTGTTTTTACGCCATTCGTCCTGGGGTAAAACTGACTTGTTATGCATGTTCCTCAAGTCGTTACAATTAAAACGATACATTATATTCTATCTGATGGCCTGTAAAAAATTCAATCCATTGTTAACAAATATACGTTCCTTATAACGCTTTTATCCTTTGGTCTATGGGGCTGGATGAGGTGTCATTTTTTGCGCCATGATATTTACTTTCTATCGATACCTTAATTGCGCATATACGACTTTTTGATCGCTTTTTATTACATTTTTTCTGTATTGGATGCAACCAAAAATAAGCAATTTTGCCCTTTGGGATTTTTTTGCGCTGACGCCGTTTACCGTGCGAGATCGGGAATGTGATTAATTAATAGTTCGGGCAATTACACACGTGGCGATGTAAACGTGGCAAACATGTTTGTTTATTTACTTTTATTTATAACCTGGGAAAAGGGGGGTGATTCAAACTTTTATTAGGGGAGGGGGCTTTTTATTGACAACAACACTTTTTTTTTTTACTTTTACACTTATACTAGAAGCCCCCCTGGGGGACTTCTAGTATAAGTGCACTGATCTCTCATAGAGTTCTCTGCAGCATAGAAATGCTGCAGAGATCCATGAGATAGGCACTCGTTTACTTCCGTCTGCTGCAGCCGGAAGTAAACGAGTGCCGAGCCGGGGACGGCACCATCTTGTAGTGGTCCCCGGCCGGCAGCACACACGGAGATCGCTCCTCCGGGATAACGTCCCGGAGGAGCGATCTCCGCCACTAGACACCAGGGACAAGCTGATTTCGGTAATCGGATGCAGCTGTCATGTTTGACAGCTGCATCTCATTACTGTATTAGCGGGCACGTCGATCGGACCGTGCCCGCTAATACCGGCGGTCCCGGGCTACAAGTGGCACCCGGGACCGCCGCGGTTCAGAACGGGGTCGCCGAGCGGCCCCGCTCTGAACACCCGCGCGAGGACGTACAGTTACGTCCTCGTGCGGGAAAGGGTTAATAGATCGGAAAATTACGCACGCTACGGTATTTTATATGTTTATTTATTTTTATATGTTTTATTTATATAATGGGAAAGGGGGGTGATTTGAACTTTTATTGGGGGAGGGGCTTTGGGGTAGTGTAATAATGCTTTTTACTTTTTTTCACATTTTATGTTCCTTTGGGGGACTTTTGCATACACTTGTGTGATTATTCACACTGATCACTGCTATGCCATAGGCATAGCATTGATCAGTGTGATAGGCGATCTGCTCATTGAGCCTGCTTGTGCAGGCTCAGTGGGCAGATCGCCGATCGGACCGCGCGGAGGCAGGTGAGAGACTTCCGGCAGTCCGTTACAACAATCGGGACCCGATCGTTAAGTGACAGGGGACTCCCCCTGTCACTTACACTTAAAGTGACACTGTCACCCCCTTTGTGCATTCTGACATCTCTACACAGGTGTAAAGGGTAAATTTTGCGTTTTTCATACATTATTTCATATCATATGTCATGGTGTTTGTTCAAGTAAAAAAGTGTCCTTTTATCAACTGCAGATTGCATTAAGTGAGCGTGGCCTCGCGGCATTAGCGCCATAAGCCCACAACGGCACTGTTGGCCATGCCCCCTTGACGCCCATTGGTCGGCCGACGTAAAGGAGGTGGGGTCTAGACCTTTCGGCCAGCCTGTTCCAATGGCGGCGAGGAGGCGGGGCCAACAGTACTGTTGTCGGCGGGGCTAAGTGGTGCTAATGCCGCGAGGCCACGCTCACTTAATACAATCTGCAGTTGATAAAAGGACACTTTTTACTTGAACAAACACCATGACGTATGATATGAAATAAGGTATGAAAAACGCTAAATTTACCCTTTACACCTGTGTAGAGATGTCAGAATGCAAAAAAGGAGGTGACAGTGTCACTTTAAACTTTAAGGGGTTAATGAAACGCTGCAGCACGATCGCTCCAGATTGTCATTAACGGTGAGGTGCCGGCTGCTCACTGCAGCCAGCCCCCACCTCCTATGAAGCGTTCTCCGCTACAGGTACGCCCATGGTCATCTGGGGAAAGACTTCCAGGGTGTACCTGTACGCCCTAGGTCGTCTAGGGGTTAATGGCAAATAATTGTTGTTATTTTAAAACAACGGCCGTTATTAAATTCCTTAAATGCCTTTCTGTATTTTTAATCAATCGAACCAATCCTGGTTTTGGTTGCAAAATACTGAGCAAACACTTTAAAGAAAGCTACTGAAATTTCATTGCAGCAGAACATGGTACATAGAGAATATGCACATACAAACTGGCAAATAAAGTTTTTGGGTTATGAAAAGTTTAGTTATAAAAAAACATTGAAAGACCAAAGGGTAATTGAAAATCAAGATTTAAATTTAAAATACAACTTAAAGGAATTACACACCGAAATGCAATTTGGGGACAGTGTATCAACCTTAACATAGCATAATACACTATAATAGAAACATAAAGCCAGTGCTAACTACAGGAAGGAACATAACCCCTGAGCCGTTATATACTGTGGAGAACACATTTTTACTATAAAATTGGGGCAGATCGCCAAGAGAAACAATTTAACAGGACGTTTTAAGACCTCCCTACCCCCAGCCAGTAAGGAGGGAAATGGAGGCTGGAAAGCCACAGGCAAGATGAAACCGACAAAAATGAGACTTAAACTAAAGAACATCGAATAGTTATTAATGCAGTTAAAGGAATATTCTCATCTTATTGCAAGAAGCAGGTCGATTGGGGTGCCAATTGATCTGCTTGTTGAGACCAATATTTATGGCACATCCACATCTCATAGATGAGGATCCAACCTCGGTGACCCGCACCAAGAATGAGGACTAAAGGCCAGAGGTGGTCGGGAAGTTAATAATAGACAAGTGGGCTGTTAATGCAGTTTACATAAATCCCATAGAGGATAATGGGAGTGGTGTAAACAGCGTTATTCCATCAGGTAACCCTTGTCAGGTAATGGTAGGGCCACTGGATTCAAGGCACCCAAACCCAAAGATCTCTAGGCAGAGGGATATCCTCATCATTTGCTATCTTGGTGAAAAGGACTGTGGCAATCCATAGTAACTTGTAAGGTCGATACCTGCTGATTACTTTTTGGAGGAAATGTTTAGGTTGAAAAGGTAAAGGGATCAGTTGGATTCTAGCTATTTGCAGGTAGCTGACCCATCAACACACAGCTGAAAAGATGGCACAGGGAATATTACATCTGAAAGCCCAAACAGGTAGCAGACGATTCCCTGCCCCACTGGCCGCAGATATGGACTGGGGATGGAGTCTAACCCTTCCATACATTATATTATCTTTTCATGTCTATATAAACTAAGCAATAGAGATGAGTGAACCTGGAGCATGCTCGAGTCGATCCGAACCCAAACTTTCGGCATTTGATTAGCGGTGGCTGCTGAAGTTGGATAAAGCCCTAAGGCTATGTGGAAAACATGGATATAGTCATTGGCTGTATCCATGTTTTCCAGACAACCTTAGAGCTTTATTCAAGTTCAGCAGCCCCCGCTAATCAAATGCCGAATGTTCGGGTTCGGATCGACTCAAACCCGAACCCGGTTCGCTCATCTCTACTAAGTAACAAAAGTGCAAATGCATCGGCACTCAAACCAGGTCCAATACTCCTCAATTTCAGGTTATACTCCGCAGTAAGCAAAATAGACCCAGTCCATAACATTGATAATGTCAAATGTAGAAGAATTCCATGACATGCACCTAAGGTGTTTCACAGTGCTGCGCAATTATTCTACATTTTAAGTTGCCTTTTCATGTGTCCCATTGAACATTATACAATATCTACTGATTGGGAACATTTATTATTTCTGCTCTGTCTCTATCGTCTGACCATCAATGTCTTTCTTTTTTTTAAGGTATATATACAAGTAGAGTGCTAAACCAATGCGTAAGTACAAAATCCTCTAGAGAAAAAAAAGCATATGCACAATACTGGTAGCACATCACAAAAAATCTTTAATAAATATCAAAAATAAATACAAAAAGATCACACATAAGTACAAAAGTACAGGAGCAGTACACTCAGAGAGACAGACCCTTAAATACTACTCTACATTAAAATTATTTAAAATGACAGCCAGTGGCGGATTATAATGTGGGCGGTTTGGGCGGCTGCCCGGGGCCCAAGGTTTCGGGGGGGCCCGCGCCGCCCACATTAAGATCTTACATAGCAGCGTCAGAAGCACATCACTTTCGGGGCCCAATGGGCCCCCGAGTGATGTTCTGCTGTGGCGCGCTGTCGTTGGAATCCGCCGCTGCACCGCCCCCTCTCTCTGATTCCTTGCCTGCTGGATTCCTTGCCGTCTTTGCGGTGCCCGTACTTCTCTCCTGGCGGCGTAATGACGTCACATCATGCGCGCCGCCAAGCAGAGAAGTTCGGGCACATCGGGGCTGTACTGTGAGCTTCCGGCCTGCGTGACAGGCACTCCGGAAGCCCACCCTGGCTCCCTTCCGCCCGACTATACCCCCTGCCGCCCGGCTGTACCCCTTGCCCCTTAGCTGCTCTCCATGCCGCCCCATCTTCTCCCCCTGCTGCTACCCTTCATCATCTTCTCCCCCTGCTGCTACCCCCATCATCTTCTCCCCCTGCTACTACCCCATCATCTTCTCCCCCTGCTGCTACCCCCATCATCTTCTCCCCCTGCTACTACCCCATCATCTTCTCCCCCTGCTGCTACACCCATCATCTTCTCCCCCTGCTGCTACCCCCATCATCTTCTCCCCCTGCTGCCACCCCCATCATCTTCTCCTCCTGCTGCCACCATCATCTTCTCCCCCTGCTGCTACCCCCATCATCTTCTCCCCCTGCTGCTGCCACCATCATCTTCTCCCCCTGCTGCTACCCCCATCATCTTCTCCCCCTACTGCCACCCCCATCATCTTCTCCCCCTGCTGCTACCCCCATCATCTTTTCCCCCTGCTGCCACCCCCATCATCTTCTCCCCCTGCTACCACCCCCATCATCTTTTCCCCCTGCTGCTACCCCCATCATCTTCTCCCCCTGCTGCCACCCCCATCATCTTCTCCCCCTGCTGCTACCCCCATCATCTTCTCTCCCTGCTGCCACCCCAATCATCTTCTCCCCCTGCTGCCACCCCCATCATCTTCTCCCCCTGCTGCTACCCCATCATCTTCTCCTCCTGCTGCTACCCCCATCATCTTCTCCCCCTGCTGCCACTCCCATCATCTTCTCCCCCTGCTGCCACTCCCATCATCTTCTCCTCCTGCTGCTACCCCCATCATCTTCTCCCCCTGCTGCCACCCCCATCATCTTCTCCCCCTGCTGCCACCCCCATCATCTTCTCCCCCTGCTGCCACCCCCATCTTCTCCCCCTGCTTCCACCCCCATCATCTTCTCCCCCTGCTTCTACCCCCATCATCTTCTCCCCCTGCTGCTACCCCCATCATCTTTTCCCCCTGCTGCCACCCCCATCATCTTCTCCCCCTGCTGCTACCCCCATCATCTTTTCCCCCTGCTGCTACCCCCATCATCTTCTCCCCCTGCTGCTACCCCCATCATCTTCTCCCCCTGCTGCCACCCCCAGCGTCTCCCCCTGCTGCTTCCCTGCCTCCCCAGCTTCCCCCCCCCTCTGGCCTCTGTTGCCCCAGCTTCTCTTCCTATCGCCCCAGCTTCTCCCCCTGTCGCCCCAGCTGCCTCCCTTCCCCAGTCACCCCCAGCTCCCCGCCTGCAGATGAGTTGCGGTCGGAGAAGTCTTCATGATGCTGCGCCAAATAGAGAAGAAAGCAAAAAGTGAATCACTTATAGGCTGGGTTCACACACAGTATATTTCAGGCAGTATTTGGTCCTCATAGCAACCAAAACCAGGAGTGGATGGAAAACACAGAAAGGATCTGTCCACACAATGTTGTAATTGAGTGGATGGCCGTCATTTAATTGCAAATATTTGCTGTTATCTTAAAACAATGGCTGTTATATTGAAATAATGGCCGTTATTTACTGTTATATGACGGCCATCCACTCAATTTCAACATTATGTGGACAGAGCCTTTCTGTGTTTTTAATCCACTCCTGGTTTTGGTTGCTATGAGGACCAAATACTGCCTGAAATATACTGTGTGTGAACCCAGCCCTATAGTGTGCAGAGCCTGTGTACCATTGGGGTCTAAATGGGTCAGTGTATTGTTTGCGGTAGTGTACTGACACAGCCCCGAGGTCACTACAGTACACTAGCGAAAACTTTTAAACTAGAACCCAACTACAACTGCAGGCACTACAACTCCCAGCATATGCTGAGGGCTGCAGACTGTTAGTACATGCTGGGAGTTGTAGTGCCTGCAGCTGTTGTAGTTGGGTCCTAGGTGGATTATACACTGGATGCTTTGTGGCGTCTAAGAATACATAGATCTGTGGGGGCTCAGTGCAGGGAAGTGACCCCAGAACAGCACTAATAGGGGATAGAACAAAAGCATCTCCCCCTATCCCCTATTAGTGATGTTCTGGGGTCACTTCTATATACTGATCCCACACAGACCTCTGTATTCTTATATACCCCACACAGCCTGCTGGAGTGGACGGGGGGTTTAGGTGGATGGGGGGGGGGGCCAGGTTGGGCGGACAGCCCGGGGCCCAGGGTACATTTAATCCGCCACTGATGACAGCCATAATCCTGCTGGCGTAATCAACCAAACTGACCCAGGACTGTATATGCAATAGAAATAAATGAATAACCCTACCCCAACAAAAGACCAATATAGCACAATACAACAAAGATGATAATGAAAAGGGAAAAAAAATAGGGAAAGGTTTACCATAGGCAGTCCAACAAAGGTAAAGAGTGGGTCAGATGGGACCAGAGACCACCCCACGTGTTCTGTCGTTTCAAATTTTATAACAACGGCTGTTGTATTGAAATAATGGCAGTTATTTACCGTTATATGGCGGCCATCCACTCAATTTCAACATTGTTTGAACAGAGCCTTTCTGTGTTTTTAATCCACTCCTGGTTTTGGTTGCAATATGAGGACTACAATACTGACTGAAATATACGTAGTGTGAACCCAGCCTAAAAGGACGTAACGCGTGGGGAGCTTTGGAGGCGGGCTGGCCCACCCCCAGTGGGAGGAAACCCCTGCCCCTCCATGACGTGGGGGTAAACTGGCCTGGTAACCATGAATACAGCGGTGTCGTACGTGAGAACCGAGCCGCAGTTCAACAAAAGGACCGCGGCACCGGCTTCCGTGCCGGCGACGTCTGATTCATGTGTCATTTTAAAGAAATTGTACCTGATGGAACATTCTCTTTAAGCAATAGGTCATTTTCTCTTTCGCTTCCTGGTGCCTGACGCGGGTTCGAGACGTGACATCTCGGCTTAGCCAGTCAGTGACAGAGGCGGGATTTGAGCGGACTTGAAACGGATCCCGCCTCTATCACTGGCTGAGTGGACTTGAGACGTCACGTCTCGAGCCCGCGTCAGACACCAGGAAGCGGCTGGGCACCGGGGTCCGGAGCGCCGCAATACGGGACCCGCCGCTTGAACCGGGGAGGTGAGTGGACGCCTTTGCCCTCAGCCACCTCCGTAAGGAACACCTAGAAAACTGTAATACAGCCTATGCCAATATCCCAGTTTTCCAGGCAATCCTTACGCTGTATCCACCCGCTGCACGGAGCGAGCAGACAGCGGGAATCAGACGCCGAGATTTCTGGTTCATACGAACCAGAAATCCGGCAAGTTCGCTCATCTCTAGTATTTAAATCCCGCTGTGTGTATAGTCATGGCCAAAAGTTTTGAGAATGACACAAATATTATTTTTTCACATGATCTGCTGCCCTCTGGTTTTTGTCAGATGTTTTTATCACATACAAAAATATAATTGCAATCATATTATGAGTAACAAAAGCTTATATTGACAGTTAGAATGAGTTAATGCAGCAAGTCAATATTTAGTGTTGCCCCTTCTTCTTCAGGACCTCTGCAATTCTCCCTGGCATGCTCTCAATCAACTTCTGGACCAAGCTCTGCACTGCTGGTAGCCCGATCCCACAGCTGAAACCCTTTTAAGAGACGGTCCTGGCGCTTGCTGGTCTTTCTTGGGCACCCTGGAGCCTTTTTGGCAACAATGGAACCTCTCTCCTTGAAGTTCTTGATGATGCAATAGATTGTTGACTGAGGTGCAATATTTCTAGCTTCGATACTCTTCCCTGTTAGGCCATTTTTGTGCAGTGCAATGATGACTGCACGTGTTTCTTTAGAGATAACCATGGTTAACAGAAGAAAAACAATGATGCCAAGCACCAGCCTCCTTTTAAAGTGTCCAGTGGTGTCATTCTTACTTAATCATGACAGATTGATCTCCAGCCCTGTCCTCATCAACACCCACACCTGTGTTAATGGAGCAATCACTCAAACAATGTTAGCTGGTCCTTTTAAGGCAGGGCTGCAATGATGTTGAAATGTGTTTTGGGGGATAAAGTTCATTTTCTACGTAAATATTGACTTTGCAAGTAATTGCTGTTAAGCTGATCACTCTTTATAACATTCTGGAGTATATGCAAATTACCATTTTAAAAACTGAAGCAGTAGACTTTGTAAAAATTAATATTTGTATCCTTCTCAAAACTTTTGACCATGACTGTATGTAAGTTAACAGTTAACCGCCCAGCGGCCAGAGCATACATCACCTCCCGCTGCGAGTTTGAATTCTCATATGGATGAACTGACGCTTGATCCAGAGCGGATTTCGATGTGAATCTGCAGCATGAAATCCGCGTGTAAAGACACCCTAAAGAAATTATTGAAACTGTTCCTAATTCCTCTGTGGATAACATACTTGTATACGTGAAAAATCTTAAGTATAAAAACAAAAGTATATTTAAATGGGGCAGTGTAGACGATACCCTCAAAAACACACATCTGCATGTAGTCTAAAGATCACCACATATTCTCTTTTTGTTTTCTTTGTTGTCTTCTTGTTTAGTTTTTATCCGGCTGGTTATGAAAAAGAAGAGGGGTCTTACATGCTTCTTTTTTTTTAATTATTTCAAAAGAAAGCATGTAGGATCCCCCTCTCTTACATAACCAGCCTGGTAAAAAAACAAACAAACCAGCAACAGCCTAGTAGTACCAGGGTGGGAAGGGACATTTATTTTGGCCCTCCCTAGCCTAATAATACCAGCCTGCCACAGCCCAGTCCAGGAGTGCCATTCATTCACACTCCTGGACTACTGGTATATGGCTACTGGTATATGGCTATTTCCTGTACTCCTGTGGTGGTGGGTACTGGGGTAATAATGAGGGTGGGGTGGGGGGTTAGTGCTAGCCATTTTACCAGCTAATGCTGCGTTTACACGGAACGATTATCATTTCGCAATAACGATCGCATTTAAGCGATAATCGTACCGTGTAAACACAGCAAACGATCAAGCGACGAGCGAAAAATCGCTCATTTTGATCTTTTAACATGTTCTCAAATCGTCGTTCATCGTTATCTGAAAATTCGCATATCTCTTCGTGTAAACAGTTTCTCACCGATTTACCCTATCTTAAAAACTATCGCAATAACGATTTTTCTTACGGATCTTCTTACGATTTTCTAACGATTTATTCGTCTAAACGCTGATCGTTATAAAAACCAAATTGTTGCTTCAAAATCGTTAAACGATTGATTGGGCGAATTATCGCTCCGTGTAAACGTAGCATAACACTAAGTAATGGATGCCATCTATTAGATAGCTTCCACTACTAGGACTGTAATATAATAAAAAAAAAAAACATAACACTCCTAGACAAATGTTTGTATTCAAATAAAAACACCCTCACACCCCTCGTTGACCATTTTATTTGACATTATTATCTGCCAGTCATCAACGTAGTCCGAACGAATCTGTTGTAATCCTCTGCATATGGGTATCTGAAAAAGAAAAGAAAGGGAGAAAAAAAATGTTCCTTGCCTAGGGGGCAAATCTGGGGCAATGGGACAATTCTGAGACTATTTAGTGACAATTTTGAGACAAACAAATCTGCATCACAGAAAATAGACCAGGCTTATCCCTGATAGTAAATTGAACTTTCAATAGACCAGTCTATTCTTGCCGTAGCAGAAATAGACCACACACAGAAAAATCCCATTGATAAACCTCCCCCTATGATAGTATGTGGCCTGATGCATGGCATCCCATATGCAGCTATATGTAGAGATAAATCAGGCCACATTGCATCTCTCTACATTGTGCTAATATTTTCAATAGATCCACACTCTCACTAGTGTTTCTGGCCCTGCTAAATTCATGTACAATACACCTTTTACTATAACCTTTTTCTCTTTATTGAAATTTTAGGATATTTATTGAGCCAAAAAACGTTCTTCAGATGAAGAAATCCAGCTCACCCTTACCCTTATGGGATTGCCCTCATGGTAGATTGAATGTGGGCGATGATGCATGTAGCAATGAGTTGGTGGCTGTTGATTTCCAGAATATGTCTGTCTGTCCCAACCGGGGTCTGACTCCTGCCATATGTATAGGACATTGTTGATGCACCTATATCAGTACTGCACATGGGACATGGCCCGTATCCCCCACATTGAAACACGCCGCTCTCCCAGTAACCCAGAAACAGGTTGGCATATGAGGGGGCACACGCTGCCCCCATGGCAATGCCACATAACTACAAATAAAAACTGTCCCTAAACACAAAGAAATTGTGCGTAAGGACAAATCTCTATAACTTCATGACTAAAGTACATATGTCAGAACCCCAGCTGCTCATCTCAAGATAAGGCCGCACTCATGCCCACTACTTGTATATAAGAATTCGACATCTGCCGTCACCAACAATATGTCTTGTTCAAAAAAAAGATCCCATCAGTCCTAGCCAGGGCAGCCATTGTGTCCTCAATATATGGCAGTAGACTGCCAATGGTTATAAAGAAATATCAATAAATTTACAAACAAGATCACATAATCCATCAATCCCTGACATAATCTGACACCCTGGAGGATTGAGGGAATATTTGTGAACATTTGGGAGTAGATAAAATGTAGGGATCTGTGGAAATTACTGATTTTCCAAGCAGAAAAAAAACACACGTTTTCCAGGTCTCCTACTGAAATAAAAAATATATGATTGTTAAGATAAAACTGCACTATTTTTAATAGGGAAACTGGTGTGGTCCCCACATCGAAAGTCATGTGCATTTTACCATGTGAACTAGCCCTAATAAAATACTTTCACAGGACACTAGCAAACTAGAACTTTATTATTCAAGCAGGATGTAGCTAGTGAAGCCGCCTGATATACTAGGTTATTAACAGGGATTGGCTGGGGAAGCACTGAATGTGCTCTGGCCGTTTAAAGCAGAATTCAGGCTACAGGCATTATCTTTCAAATTTCAGGGCAGGTAGGGAACACAACAAACAAGACTAACTCCAGCGCTGGATCAGTGCTCCGGGACTGAGCAACGTGAAGTGAAGTTAACCTAGTGGCTGTGCCTAGTAGGACGAGAAATAAGCAGGTGAGACCAAACCTCCAGTATTGCATAAGTGCAATAGTCCCTTTTAATCAGCTGACCTGATGGATTGATGGGAGTCAAACCCAACCCCACTACCACAAATTAATAGCTTATCCTAAATACAGGGCATCAGTAGATAAGGACCCAAAAATAACCCTTTAAGGGTATGTTCACACATACTGTATAAGCAGCAGATTTTATGCTGCGGATACCTGCCCATTGACTTCAATGGGATGACATACTTGCAGCAGGATTGTCATCCTGCTGGGAGTATGTCAAAGTCAGCGCTTATAACCCTCGCGGCCCAGGTACATACTTTACCCAGGTCGCCCTTTCCAGGCGCTCAGCCAATCAGTGCGCTGCTCCCCCGAAGCAAGCCGGAGTGGGGACACGGTAAAGTATGTACCCGGGCCGCAGGGGGTTAAGGGCTCTGACTTTGACATACTTGGAGCGAGATGATCCCGCTGCGAGTATGTCATCCCATTGAAGTGAATAGGCAGGTAACCGCTGTGGATTTCGCTGCGAACTTGTAACATAAAATGTGCTGTGGATACGGTATGTGTGAATGTACCCTAAAGGGTTTTAGCGAATTGGCCATTTATCACCTGTCTATAGGATAGGTAAAAAATTATTGCTGAGTGCTCCCAATGATCTTTACAACAGCGAAACCAAGTCCTCACCATTCCCCCTTACTGCATGTTTGTAGTAGTGCAAAACTGAATGGAACGGCAGCGCCTGGAAATAACTTGGAGCCGCCAGAAATTAGTTACTGATAATGATTATACAGCTCCTGTCACACAGTTAGAATGGAATTTTTTTTTTATGGAAATCCAGAATAAAGATTGAAATCTGAAAGTCAAGATGGTGGCTTATTAAAAGTTACAAGTCCTAGATACATTACTGAAATGAATGAATGCAGCAGAGCTGGGAAGAAACAGATGACACAGTGACAGTGAGTATTTCTACCTAAGAAGCCTCCCTGACACATTGAGAAACTGAAAACCTTGCTGAAGCTTTCAGAAGAGGCTTCAGAACATCTAAAATATCAGTCCTTTTCTGTGTAGTATGCCCCTGATTTCTTGGAAATTGGAATTGTAAGACTTACTTTTTTTTCATCCCTGTAACCAGGTAAAGTGCTTCAAGAGGATAAGCAACACTGACCTAGATTTATCACAGACTCATCAATCTGCCCACAGCAACCAATCAGAACTCAGCTTTTATATTACCAGAGCTGATAACAGAGCTGTGATTGGTTGCTGTGGGCAGTTGACACCAGTTTGCAATATACACAACTTGATAAATCTGGGTCATGTCTTGCACATATTCTGCCACTTTTTGTGGTAAATCTTTAAAAAATGTGTTAAATATTCATAAAGAAAATGACACTGCACATTTTACACTTATTGGTGAAGTGCATGTAACTGGCTAGACGATAGTAATCAGCGGCAGAAGCTCCATTCTAATCACTGTTAGACCTGCTGAGAGATGCATACGCTTTAGACACAACAATACAGACCATGCGTCTTCTCCCGCAGCACTCCCCCACCCTACCATCACGTCCCACTGCATAACACTACGACAGATGTGAAGATAACTCGGTGCAATAAAGTTTGCTCTATATAAAAAAGGGAGCTTCCTGTCTCCAGATGACGCAGTTCCGCTTCCGTTCCTCCACACACTCTCCAGTCCCATCCTCTGGCTGACGTGTCGCGGCTGATGACGTTCCGCTAATTGATAGGCTAAGCCTCATTCTATATAAGCGCTGGACGAAGCGGCCGACGCTTTCCCCGGCAGTCAGCGGATCGGGACACGGAGTGAGTGTAGGGGAGGAGTCGGCCTGGGGAGGGCTGGGGGCTTCTCGGGGCTGCTCCGCGGGTGTGTGTGGCCGGGGAGGACGTTAGAGCTGTAGGGGGGTCGGAAGTGTGCCGGGCAGGGAGGGAGCTGCAGCTGCTGCCTACGTGGAGTGAGCGCTGGGGGACTGTGTGAGGCTGGGACAGCGGGGCAGCACTTGTCATTGACTGCTACGTGTCTGCAGCATCCCAGCGCCTGCCCGTGTGTCCTCTGCTGCAGGCGATCGATGCTTCCCACCTCCAGCCCCGCTGGATCTCACACTCCGGGCTGTCCTCGGATTACCGGATCCTTAGCCCCCCTCTCCCCCAGGATCCCTATAGATGTAGTATGAGACCCCCCCTCCCCCAGCCTCGCTGGATCCCTATATATGTAGTGTGAGACCCCCCCCCTCCCCCAGCCTCTCTGGATCCCTATATATGTAGTGTGAGACCCCCCTCCCCCAGCCTCTCTGGATCCCTATATATGTAGTGTGAGACCCCCCTCCCCCAGCCCCACTGGATCCCTATAGATGAAGTATGAGACCCCCCCCCGGTCTCCAGCCCTGCTGGATCCCTATATATCTAGTATGAGACCCCCCCCCCCCCCCAGCCTCGCTGGATCCCTATATATGTAGTATGAGATCCCCTGCCACAGCTTTGCTGGATCCCTATATATGTAGTATGAGACCCCCCCCTCCCCCAGCCTTGCTGGATCCCTATATATGTAGTATGAGACCCCCCTCCCCTAGCCTCGCTGGATCCCTATATATGTAGTATGAGACCCCCCTCCCCTAGCCTCGCTGGATCCCTATATATGTAGTATGAGACCCCCTGCCCCAGCCTCACTGGATCCCTATATATGTAGTATGAGACCCCCTGCCCCAGCCTCACTGGATCCCTATATATGTAGTATGAGACCCCCTGCCCCAGCCTCGCTGGATCCCTATAGATGTAGTATGAGACCCCCCCTCTCCGGCCCTATATATGCAGTATGAGACCCCCCTCCCTGGCCCTATATCCCTATATATGTAGTATGAGACTCCCTCCCCACATCCCTGGCCTCATTGTGGTCAGTCTTGTCCCTTTCTGTTGTAACAACTTGTGTTTGATAACAAGAGTCCCTGATTTTTCACAGTTACTGGTTACATTGTTGCTGAGAGGCCATAGCCTGAGTGACGTGAGGTGAGGTGGCTTATTGTGAAGCTTATCATGAACGATGACGATTATGAAACTTTGATAACTTTTTCCGATTATTGGATTGTGTGTACCCACTATGGAATCCATGCTTAGATTGCTCCCCGGTTGTCCTAGTTCAGGGATGGGGAACCCTCCAGCTGTTGCAAAACTACAATTCCCATCATGCCTGGACAGCAAAAGCCGAAGGCCGATAATCTGGGGCTGTACTAGCATTGTGTTATGAGCACCTTGGATATTCCCTCAGTTGTGACTTATGGTGGCAACATTGTAAATCTGCGTATATGTAAACCTTAGTGGCAGCGTCTAACTTCTTACCATCCATTACATATGGCAGTGCTCCCCAGCTGTTGCAAAACTACAACTCCCTACATGCATTTAGCCATAACGGGCATCCTGGGAGTTGTAGTTTTACAAAAGCTGGAGCGTTTCGGGTTGATTATACACTGTATTAGGCGCAGTTCACCAGAGACTGGCAGGTCCTTTTGGGAGTTCTAGATTTGGAACTAGTAAAAAGTTTCAGGTTGGAGAATATTTGCTATATGGGATAGTGGGTAGACGTGTGTGCTTTGTAATATAACATATGAAATGTTTAATAAACGACCTGTCTGTCACCTGGTAAGTTGGGGGTTAAATCCTGTAACCAGCAAATAGCAGAGGTTTAACCTGGGCCTGAAATGGTGACGTTGGCATAGAATGAGGCCTGGGGTGGGAGGGGTATGCAGAGTTAGGCGAGGGGGAGGTGGAATCCTCCTAATCCATCTCCCAGTCAGCAGTCTGTGTTGCAATCTCTGCAAGTGAGAATCTGAGTGGACTCACTCGCTGCACAAGGAACTTCAGGCAGTGACGCACACTATTCTTATGCGGATCCAGTGCTTTAATGATAAAACACATCTGTTTCTTTCTGCTTCCTATTCTTGGCCAGATTTATTTAGAGCCGTACATTCAGTGTCCCTATTCTGAGTGATCTGAGTGATCAAAGTGATGTCTGCAGCTGAGTAATGGCTGACCTGCAACTTGTAGGCATAGTACCGCACAGTCTGCAACCAGTGGCTAATGTGAGGCTACAATTCCAGGATAAGGGACCTATAAACCCATATCCACTATTCCTATAGCCGGTTGTAATCTCTTATCATCTTTAATACAATACAGATGGGATATTACTGGATTATGTCAACACTAAGAAACCTTCTGCCTGTCCATCACACTGAATGATACCTGTATTTCACATCAGGCTGTATCCCCTTTCTTCTGATCTATAGAACTACTTTTGGGAAGTTCTGTCATCTGTTCTGATACGGAGATCTTCCTGATCACATAGTTATTGTATCTCCTCTATTAGACTTCTAAGCAGTTATATACATAGCACAAATATGAAGTATTTCTAATGTCGCCTAGAACATAGTGTTAGGTCATGGTTATACAGTAAAAGAATCCTGGTTGTGGTGAAGCTCCAGTTATTCCTTATGGTGTTGCTGTATAGCCCCAGCTTCTAAGCAAAGTTTACATTATAGTTATAGGTGCACGTGAATTATGAGAGACTTATGGGACAGGCCATACAACAGCTTTGAGGCAGGTTATACACATAAGCGATAATGTGCTGCAAAGACACATGCGCTTGTAATGTGGTTACCGGCTTGGATGTTCTTACAGGTAAAATGTTAAAAAATATAAATATTATATAATTCACCTGTAAACCACGTTGCCCTTTTCTGTGCAGCAAAACCACACACATTTCCCTGTGGTTTTACAGTGTGGTTATGTGCTACATGGGAATCCAGCCTTATGCTTTGCATTGAGCAGAAATTGGCCTCACCTTTGCTTGTGCACATAACATATGTTATCTGGTTTGTGGATTCTGGGTAAAATAATTAAATGTTTTTGAGTGTTAATCACAAGCACCTGCCAAGATGACAGACATCTGTATGTTACAGTCCATAAAGAACACATGGTGTCTCGTGACAAAATAACTAGAGGGAAGACAGTTACACACGTTGCATATGACCTGTATGGGTATAAACACACACACCGTATATGCAGCGTATTTACTGCTGCGATACGCAGCAGATACGCAGCAGATTAGATCTAAATAACTGAACACAGCATCAAATCTGCTGCGTATACGGTGTGTGTGTTGGTACCCTATAAGATCATCTCGCAGCCACTGTTCTGCCCCAGTGGTGGTCTACATGTATTATAGCAGTACTTAGCACCTTAAGTGTCACAGCGGCCTTACACTACTACAGCTTAAGAAATCACTTTTAATACTGGGCTTTTTTCCCACTATGGAGTTCTCTAATCCCTCTCTGTATTACAGACTGACCTAGAGGGATGTCTCCCTTCTGTGTAGACTGTTCCCTGTGTACGGATAGTTCTTGTCTTCCATGTTAAAGCCTCTGTTACTGCCTTTCCCCCCTGAACTTCTGCTCTCAGAGCACATTCCATAATTCCAGGCATTCTGTATTCTGAAGGAATCTGTATGTGGACGACAGGCTGGCTGTGGTGAAGCCTCCATTATTTGTTCTACTTAGCAACTTTATTTGTTTAGGTTAGATATGTTATAATCTATATAGGACCACACAGAAGTCCCCCCCCCCCCCTCTTGTTGGATTGTTTGTTGTTTCGTGGTATGTGGACTAAAAGTAATCAAACTTTATAGGGGAAGATAAAGTTTTATTTCTTAATGGTAGCTATACTTATGTTTTATACATTTATTTAAAAAAGTTTTAGTTCTTAGTTTGTCACCATATAGAAGGAGCGAGGACTTCAGCAGCCACAAGTTGCCGTAGCCTTAAATAGCCAAAGTTGAGGTTTATGAATACTCAAAGGAGTTGACTGTGGGAGTTTGAGAGAAAATGGTTAAACAAATCCAGAGAACACTGTCTGGTGTATGCTGAGCTGGCAGGGAGCTCTGGCCCTTTAAGTAGTCCCCTCCCCCATACCGGTAATACAGGCTGTGCTGAGGTGGCAGTACACAGGGGCCTGTCCCTCCAGCCTTGCATGCTCCATGCTCTGAGGCTCTCTGTACCTCCTTCTCAGCACACACACCTGCTAACTGTGTGGATGGTGACAGTGATCCTGCTGATCCCTCATGTGCTCTATACAGCAGTCCTTCATGTTAACACTTCCTCTTCACATGCGTGACATGAATCCGCCTACAAATCACTGTTGCTTTTACAGCTTACTTATTATTGGACAATTGTAGAAAGACAATGTTTTTTTTTTTTTGCAATGAAGGAAACGAGGAGGCTCAGAGCTTAAAAGGAAGATATTTTGCACAATGAGCTTTACCGATAAACTGAATATGTTCGTGCTTTCTAACCCGATGTAGTCACACATTCCCTTTTACGTGTTTTAAGTAAACATGTTGTTAGGAGCACTTTATGTCGTGTGTTATTACCGCTCTTCCTCAAAGCTGGCGCTAAATTGCTCTTAATTCTAATCTTTATTTGCAAAGTAATCATGGAACATCTGCCGGGGAAAGCGCCAATGTATGCAGATGGCGCGGGCTGGGAAAGCAAAGGCATTTTGTAGAGCTGTACAATGTCAGGTTATCATCCTAACCTTTGAACTGAGAGCATGGTAGACTTTGGCTTCTGTGGGGTTAGTCTATAGAGAGAGGGTGTGTGTGTGGGCGGTGTTTGCATTTTTACAAACCAATGGAATGTTTTTTACGCAAATTGTAAAGGCCTTGGGGGGGGGGGGGGTATCATATATTAAGGTCTGTGTGGATTTGGTAATATGTATTTATGATAGTGTGATCGATGGCCTGTGATCAATTATACTTTCTAGGTTCTTATTTGTACTTGTGGTTAACCCATGATGTTGCATAACTGTTGCCGTACTAACAGCAATAATAAAGTGCAAACGCAGAATTTTGTGGTCAACTCCCAAAATGCTACGTTAACCATGTTTCTATGGAAGAAGGGAGATGAGTGGATGACAACTCTGGCAGGAGGTCTAGAAGGCTGCATATCCATTAATGTATGGGTTTGATCCTGTACACATTTATATTTCTCTTCTAACGTGTTCCTATATGACTGTAATGCTGGGCATTGTCTGCTCTCAGTGATTTAGTCATTGGGGAAGTTTAGCAATAAATACATAAACCACACCGGCCTTTTTCCACGGATTGTCCCTCCAGTTTACTCAGTCTCTGGCATGGTAAAAATAACAAATAAAAATCTGTTTCTGCCCTAATCTCTCCTAAAGGAAACGTGTCATCAGAAAATGTCTTTTTTTTATGTTAAACATATTTTTTTAAAAATCGATATTTTCCTAATTTTCCATTGTTCTATCTATATAATAAAATAATCCTAAAATCTCGCAGTTTTCATTTTCACCACTGGGGCTAAAACTAAGCTGAGACTTCCTGTTTAAAGAGGGGTCTGCTGTAAAGTGATCTGTACAGCATTACAGGGTCATGTGACACCAGTAGGTAGATATTATCGATACAGGGCAATAGCCGTTTCTGTGGAATGACCTTATCATTGAGCACACTCTGTTACCTTTAAAGTTTCACATTCATCTCAAGGGGACAGACTCTGTTTGTTGTCTATGTCCCTGAGTCTTGCTGTAAAGCATGTCACTAAATGCTGTTAAAAACAGCCCAGGCAATATGGCAGCCCCTATAGCAATGTACAAATACTTAAATAAAAATTTAAAGTCAGTAAAGAGAAACAAATTTGAATAAAAGAACAAGTTTTAGTATGTGATTCTAATCAGTAAAAGAAAATTTAGGTGACACGTTCCCTTTAAACGAATGGTCCCATTCTTTGGTCCTTTTGTACGACTTACTGAGCTGCTCCATTCAATAAGTGTCTACTGTGGTCTGCCTCAGTCATTGACTGGCTTAAAGAGGACCTGTCACCCCCCGCGCCAGGGTGACAGGCTCCCCACCCCCAGATAGATCCCCTTATACTTACCTCATGTCGCCGAGTCCCGCTGCCGGTCCCGGGACGGAGATATCCCGGTGAGAAGCCGGCGCGCGCGCTGTTGAGATGAGTCCAGCGTTCATAGAGAATGAATGGAGCCGGACTCATCTCTGCTGCGCGCGCATGGCTCCATTCATTCTCTATGGACGCCGGACCCATCTCCACAGCGCGCGCGCCTGCTTCTCTCCGGGATATCTCCGTCCCGGGACCGGCTCCGGCAGCGGGACTCAGCGACATGAGGTAAGTATAAGGGGATCTATCTGGGGGTCGGGAGCCTGTCACCCCGGCACGGGGGGTGACAGGTCTCCTTTAAAGGGGTTGTCAGGGCAGCATGATATTGAGTAGTGTTGATTTAAAAAAAAAAAAAAAAAAAAAAAAAAAGCTGTGATGCCCCCAAACTACCGCACAGCAGGTACAACATTGCAAGCAGCTTAGCCAAACCGTAGCTGGGGTGGAGCACCACTGCAGCTGCTAAGTGGGTCTGTAATGTCATGTACCCTGGTAGGGTGAGTGTCAGTGCGGGGTTTAAGGGCCAGTTCACACTGAGGAATCAGCGCTGAATTTCAGCGAGGATTCCTCACTGAAAATTCTGCCTGAAAATATAGTTCAATGGATTTTGTGCTCTGCGGTTCACACAGTAGAATTTCTGCGCTAAATTTTCTGCGGCAGATTTGCCTTCTGCCAGAAAAATTGATGTGTCAATTCTGGTGGATTCCGCTGGCGGAATCCCATTGAAATCAATTGAGCAGTGAGTTTCTGCTCTGAAAAGAGGAATAAATTTAATTGAAAAATTAATTTGTGCAGAATCCCGCCAGACAGAACACTTTGGCCCTAAGATAGATTCTTTACTTTTTCCTGCTACATTTATGTTAATTATAATAAAGATTAAGTGACAATTTCTTACTGTTCAAAACATTAATATGAAAATGTTAGTAGTATTTACTGTGGTCTATTAAATGGTAATTATACTGTCCAGTAAAAAAAAAAAAAAAAAAAATTCAGTGGAAAAGTCCCCTATTTGCATAGACTGGACAGGATTAATGGGCATTTGGCAACCTTTTCCTTGGTAAACCCTTTTGAAGGGAGCCTGGCCTATGAAAATGCTGTCCCATGGACCTGCATCATTTTATTGTGCAGCAGGAGGAGAACAAGTTAAAAATTGATTTGTGTAAAAAGACATTATTGCTTGACGCACATTCTGGGTGTAGTAGTGCAGTGGGTGGTTTCATTCAATGATTGACACATGGGGTACACATGCTCATACAGAGAAGGCTGTCTGTCACTAAGTAGGACCACCACCTGACTACTAATCTCATATGAATAATAAAGTTCAACTTTTCCCATAAAACTAGATATCAGTTCTCTCATTTCTACCTGCTTTAGATCACATTGACTATAGATCAGACTGCTTGTTTAACATAACAGGTTTCCATTTAAGGGTTTCCCCCTGAACATGGTGGTCCCAGCATCTTCACTTCCTCCCTTCCACCCTTCCTCTACTATGTATTTATGAATTGTTTTAGGGACCATTTACACAAAGATTTTAAGCCAAAGCCAGAACAGACTATAAACAGAGATCAGGTCATAAAGGAAAGACAGATTTTTCATTTTTGGTTTCAAATCTTTGGCAGATAATCTTTCTGTGTAAATGGACCCTTATGGGGGCTGGTTATGTGTATCAGTGCCCCCCTTCCCCCAACTGTCTGCATCCGCTGTGATGGAGTAGTGGGCTAGCTTAGCTAATGAACTGAGCCAGACCCCATTCAAGCATGTCACTTAGAGTGGGGGTGGAAATGCCAGGGCCGTGAGGCACGGTCTGGAATCTGGGCATTATTAGAATGAAAAGTACATTTACTATTGGACAATAGCTAAATAATGTTGTTCCTGGACAATCCTTTTAAATGTATCCTCTTGTGTTCATCTTCCATTCTCCATGAAATCTCAGTGTGGTCCAGGATTAGACGGACGGGATCTCTGCAGTGATGCTGCAAGGATCTGTCTTGCTTGTCGTATGCAGCTCTTGGTAGCAGAACGTTACCTTGGTTATACTGTAATAATAGTAGAACGAGTTGTGACTGTAAAGTGTGTCACCTGAGGGAGCGGTGCTTGCGAAACCTTTTATTCTCCCATGCGGTTCCCTCCCTACCCTGGAGACTAACACCACATCTGTATCGGCCCCTCAGGTCTTTGGCAGCACACAATAAGATGCCTGGCTTGTTTTCTAGAATTATTTAAAGAGACCTGTGTAAATATCTTGGATTAGTTGAAGTAGTCTTCTCCCCATGCTGCTGATCCATTCACTGCTGGCACCATAGGGTGTGGAGCAGTCATACTGCAGACTCCAGCTGCCTGGCCACATCTGTTAGGACCCCCCCATTTACCAAATGGGCAGAACTAACATTGAATAGACTAAAGAGGATGTGAGACTGGGCAACAGGGGACTTGTACTGAGCACTAACTTCAAGGTGCTGTACTGAAAGGTTACATTCAACATAACTCATAACCTTTATACTACAGTAGATAATATATCATACTGTAAATCATCAGAATAGATGATAGGCAGAAAGTGGTGTGTACAAAGACATATTCCTTAAAGTATGCACCTCAGCTGCTGCAGAACCTTTACACTGCAGATTTGTTGTTGTAACTCCTGCAGCTGAAAGTCTGATCCAGTCTTCTGAATGGCATTTTGGCAGCAAGCATGTGGAATAGAACAGTCGCTGAAACCTCTAATAAATCTGCCATGCGTGAATATATATATTTGGTCTGCATAAAAAGAAAATAACTTCCTATAAAACATTGGTGGCATTTAAGTATAAAGATAATGCTGTAATGATCTTTCATATCTTTTACTACTTTTACAATGTGATCGTTTTTCCCGGGACATGCCCGAGCTGGAGTGAATGTGGGTAATGGACAGTGGTGGGCACTGGTTACCCCTCCTGTGGGCCTAGGATGGTTTACAATTGCTGTGCTGGGGATTTTGGTTACCACAGTGGCTACATTTAGACTTTCTACTGGTTAATAAAGATTTTATGGACATGATACAAGTAGGTAGATGGCAGCTTATACAGGAATTGCCTTGCAATAATAAGTCTTTTACATTGAAGTCATTGTCATGTTTTCCTGGAAACGGTTGCTTCAGGAAATGCTGGGACTGTTTGCAGACTGTGAAATCATACAGCCTGCCATATGAGCCCATATGATGAACATCTTGGCTTTTATGATCCTCGTACTTGTTAGACCTGTCTGTTTTGTTCATTGCTGGAAATGTTAATGATTTCGTCTTGTGCAACAATTGTCTATTTAACATTAAAGCTGTTCAACAGGTACAATAGCATAAGATAAAGGCCATACAGGGTTTGTGTTGTCTAGGTCATTGGTTGTAGCCACGCCTCTTGGTGTTACGTGGCGATGACTTGGTCCTGACCTGTATCTTGGTGCTTCGCCTTTGATCTTTGGGTTGCTTTGGGCTTTTTAATACCTTCTTTCTCTGCAGCCCATGTGTACTGGTACTATATTTACAGTTTTTTTTTTTTTTTTTTTTTTTTTTTACATAGAAGCTGGCAGGCTGAAAAAAGCGTTCAGCTCACCGGACGGACTTTCTGGCTTTTGACCCTTTAGCTGGTAAGTTACCTTTTCCTGTACTTGTACCTTATTTTGTCTTCTGTTTTTCTCATGAAGACAACCACATTTTGTATATTTTTGCTTATGAAACGTTGCATGAATTGAAAGACTTAATACGCTAACACGCTTAAAATACAACATGTCTGACCCTCCTTTCCCCTAGCTGCAGAACAGTTTCTCAGTAGCGCAGGCAAAAAAGGCCACCGGACTTTGTATCAAGTAACAAAGAAAGAGAGGCAAACATAAGCACCCGGTTTTGAACATTTGCGCTATAACATCACAATGAAAGATCAGCGACAGTCTGCAGCAAATCGCACTGTGTAATAGGACTGGTGACAGCAGACTCTGCCACTGGCTTGAATAGGCTGCCTGCTGCTTCCCATTCGCTGTCTGCATGTAATATCGTAGTGCAACGAGCGGGGAAAAAGGGGGAAGCGAGCGCTAAGCTTACAAGGTCCATCATCAGGCCGTCTAATATGACCTTTATGAAATTACAAATATTGGTTCCAATTTATCAATCCACCTGAAACCAAAACTGTCTGGTTGTTATGAGCAAAACCAGTCATGGCTTAGCTTTCATTTTACCAGAGCTCAATAACCTGTAAAAGCAGAGCTCTGATTAGTTGCTGTCGGTAAACCAGACAGTTTGGGTTTTGAAAAGATTGATAAATCTGGGCCAATATCGAAGATCAAACATGAGAACTATAGCCTTTTACCTGGTAATTCTGTCCACAGCAAGCCCTGACAGCATCAAGAGGTGCTGGGCAAGGAAATGAGAAATTACCTCAGAGCTATTGTGGTGTCACCCAATGCACATACATGTAGGTTCTTCTATATTAAGCAAGTTAAAGGTTTGTTTTTTTTGCACTTATGAATTAGTCTTTACTTTTAGGAATGGAATCCTTCGGGTGAAAATACCTCATGGCCTAATTCCTGAAATAGCTGCTCTTTTACATCACCACACCTTTTTATTAAGCTAATATGTCTTTGATCTATTCCAGTCAGTACATAGTTTTGGATTACTTTGTACTTGATGCAAGAAGTAAAGGCATACAATATTAGATGTATTTGCCAAGGTTTATGATGATTCCCATTGCCATATGGAAAGTTGAAACTTTTTACATCGGACTTCTTTATTCCTTTCTACTCACCACACGTTTCTTCCTCCCTTAGAGAGAGATTTATCAAGCAGTTTTAAGCTCCTTTTACATAGGCCAATTATTGGCAAGGACCGTTGCTAGAAATGCTTTTTTCGCCAGTAATCGTCCCATGTCGATGACCAGGAGCTGGAGAAAACCTCTTTTGTGCAGCTTCCAAATTTATCCTTGTTGGCTGCATCTTTCCGTGTAAACGGGTTGTGTGGCCAATGGCAATATATTTAAATGGCTACACAAACAATACAGTGATTGTTTGTGCAGCTCGGCAACTCGCTTGCATGGCCCCATATCGGGCTGTGTAAAAGGACCCTTACAGTAGGAATGTTCGAGCTGCGATTGGTTGCTATGGGCAACAGAATATTTTTACCGTAAGACTGCCTGGTAAATATTCCCCCTAAGTCTTTATCAGTGTTGCTTTGGGCTTAAAGGGATTGTTCAGTGTAAAATAATTGATTTGTGCTGCCAGGGCTATGGGAACCTAAGTGGGTGTATATTTACCCATCCCGCTTTACTGCAGCTGCTGGTTCCCAGGCCACCCAGTGTCAGGCATGGTGCAGAAAGGAAATTACCTGTCCACACAACAGTGACAAAGTGGAAATTTTGAAGAAGACAGTGGCGGAGGATCTGGGAACCAGCAGCTGCAGAAGAACAGAACATATAAATATAGACCCCTGTTATGTTCCCCCCAGCAGCACAATAAATTATCAATTTACACAGGAAAATTTAGCAGTATTTAGAGAGTTGCTTTACAGCAAGCCCAATAGACTGTAGGTGACAATAGACAGGACCTGTCCTGGTCAGATGAATAAGAGGCTGCTGGGTATGCTGTGACCTTTATAGAGGTTATTGTACAGGACTCTTGAATTGTAAGCAACAGCTATTGTGTGTACCTTTTTATTATCTATATACTGGTGTCACCTGTTGTCACTGCTTTCCTTTCTGTGTTGATAAGAGGGGCACTGGTGGGAAATGATCTGTATAGAACAGGAAGTCTCAGTTTAGTTTTAAAGCCAAAGCCAGGAACAGACTATAAACAGAACAGGTCATAAAGAAAAAACTGAGATTTCTCCTCGCCACAAATCCATTCCTGGCTTTGGCTTCAAAAATCTGTCAGATAAATCTGTCTAAACACACCGTTAGTAATTCAGTGGGATCTTGTGTTGTGTAGACCCTGCCCTTTGAGGTTAGGAAAGGGTTTTTCAAAGCAAGCTTTGAGAATTGTTCTTGAAGTAAAAGGATGGCATTCAAATCTCTCTTAAGACATACAGCCATGTGCAATGGCTTTGTTTTACTGGTAAACAGTATCTTTTGGGGATTCGAGTTGCTGAAGTTATTTAATTCTTGCAGTGGTTACACGGATTTGCGTGGGACAATGAGCTCGGTGGCGGTTCTTACCCAGGAAAGCTTCGATGAACATCGCAGTGGGCTGACCCAACCAGCGGTCAGAGGTTAGTGATCAGTCTGTTTGCTACATAAACTTTTCTTCTTTGAGTTCAATACTCAACTTTTTGGAACTACTTACAGTTGCAGCCATTGGATCTGAGGAGGAAAATGATCCCCCTACTTACAAAGATGCATTCCCACCCCTCCCGGAAAAGGCTGTCGGCAGCGAGACCCCTTCTGAGCCTGCAGGAGCATGGAGCAAAATTCGGCCTATTAAGTCTTCCGTTATCACTCAGGTTGGTTGTTCTTTTTGTATGTTATGGGAATGAATAATTGGCCATAAAACCTATGCTGCACTTTCCTTTCTCGTTGCACACAGATGTAGCATAATTTATTAAGTTTACGACACAGTAGTCTACATTGGGTTGGTGTTTGCTTAAAGGGGTACTCTATCAGGGGGGGGGGGCTATTTTTGGATCTGGCCGGGGAGGAGGTGGCTGAGAGAAGACGTCCACTCACCTCCCCGGATCCAGCGGCGGGTCCCATATCGCGGCGCTCCGGTTCCCGGCCGCTTCCTGGTGTCTGACGCGGGCTTGAGACGTGACGTCTCAAGTCCGCTCAGCCTGTCAGTAACAGAGGTGGGATCCGTTTCAAGTCTGCTCAGATCCCGCCTCTGTCACTGACTGGCTGAGCGGACTTGAGACGTCACGTCTCGAGCCTGCATCAGACACCAGCAAGCGGCCGGGGACCGGAGCGCCGCGATACGGGACCCACCGCTGGATCCGGGGAGGTGAGTGGACGTCTTGTGTCTCAGCCACCTCCTCCCCGGCCACATCCAAAAATAGCCCCCTTGCTGGAGTACCTCTTTTAAGATCAGATTGCATTTCCTCATTATACTTTTTCCAGTGTTTGAGAACATTTTTGGGCTCAACTAGTGATGCTTTCTTCACCTAGGTGTTCCATGTCCCTCTGGAAGAGCGAAGATACAAGGACATGGCTCAGTTTGGGGAGGGCGAGCAGGCCAAGATTTGCTTGGACATCATGCAAAAGACTGGGGCTCAGCTGGAACTTTCCCTGGCCAAAGATCAAGGCTTGTCAATCATGGTTTCTGGAAAGCTTGATTCTGTTATGAAAGCCAGAAAGGAGATAGTGACACGACTGCAGACCCAGGTAAGATGCATGTCACACAGGTTAATGTGTCGTCCTGACATCACTCCAGTCCACCGAGAGGGCTTGATGTGCACTCTCTAAGGAGAAATCTGTAGTGGGAATAAGAAGTATTTATGGACCTGATGCAATTTAAATCCTCTTAAGATTAATTTAAGACCTTCAGGGACAACTTAATGTTGTGTAGATCAACAGATTTTTCTGCCAGTATCTAATGTCAAGAGATCTGATGTTTCCCACGTGTTGCGTATCGAAGGATGGGAGTTCTTGTTATGAAGATGTTGGTTTGTCGGGTTGCATACAGCTTATATCTGTTGCTTGTCTCATTTAATGGTGGAAGGAAATTCCAGGAACATAAGTCATGTTTTACATAATCAATGTGGCTTATTAAAGCTTTGACCTTAATCCGTGTGACGTACACACCTATGTATTGTGGACTTGTCATTAAAGGGGATTTCTGACAATTCATCAGAGACTTTTGATAAAGCCAAATTTTGATAAAGCCATATATTGCATTAAATGTTTAGGACTGAACATAAAATGTGTCATTGTACATGAATTATGGAGATTATGTATATCTACATAAAATAGCTGAGTAAAGCATTTATCCACACCCATAATTAACATGTCTACCAGCTCCACAACGCAGCTGACCCAGAAGTGCGATACAGAAACCACTGGTTTCTATGTAAATAACACATAATACTCTGCCCTTTGCTACTGTGTCTGTTTTTATAAGTTGTATGTAAAATTGTTTAGCTACAAAGCACGTCTTTGGCACATTAAATGGACGGCACATATCTCATTATAAACAATAGTAATGCTTTTTCATTTTTGTGTGAGGCTGCATTCAAGCGTTGTGTTCTGCATGTAATGGACACTACGCCCCCCCCCCCCCCCCGGGTCATGGAACGTCATCATCCGGCACTAAGATGATCTTTACCGCCGCTGAATCCCTATGCGCCCACATTCGAATTCCCTGCTGCACATAATGGAGCGTGAGGCCAGAGCTGTGCGGGATGAACTGACAGGGTTTTCTGTGGCCACTATTTAATGAATAGCAGCAGCAGAAACCTGACATGTCAGTTTCTCGCGGTGCTGCTTGGGATCCCGGACTGAGTGTATACTATGTGTATACACTCCGGCCGGAATTCCTCAGAAGGCAGTGCTACGCAAGTACCGTAGAAATCACGGCCGTTGTTTTACAATGGCCTTGATTAGTACGGAACCTACGTTGTGTGAACATAGCCTAAAGCTGATTGCTTGGAGATCTTAGTCCAGAAAATGGAAAAAGGTACCACTTTCAGGCTTGATCATTTCTCTTGATGGTTAAAATTAAATATTTCTTTTTTTTCTTTTAGGCATCTGCCTCAATTGCTATCCCCAAGGAACACCACCGTTTTGTGATTGGTAAAAGTGGAGATAAGCTGCAGGACTTGGAACTAAAAACCGCTACCAAGATTCAAGTCCCCCGGCCCGATGATGCCAGTAACCAAATTAAGATCACTGGCACCAAAGAGGGCATTGAAAAAGCACGGCATGAGATTCTGCTCATCTCGGCCGAGCAGGTAAGGAAAAATCTATACATGTGCCGTGCTTTGTAAGTCTAGTACGGGTCTTTTATATGGCTTTTATTTTAATAGAAAGGATACTGTTCAGTTTGCGTATACTCATTTCCCCCATTTCAGGATAAGCGAGCAGTGGAACGTTTGGAGGTTGAGAAGGCCTACCACCCATTCATTGCTGGGCCCTACAACAAAACAGTGAATGACATCATGCACGAAACCGGAACAAGAATAAACATCCCTCCTCCAAGTGTCAACAAAACTGAAATTGTTTGCATGGGCGAGAAAGATCAGCTGGCCCAAGCCGTGGCAAGAATCCGGCAAATTTATGAAGAAAAGGTGAGCGTTTCCTTCATTTGGTATAAAGAATTGTACCTGTTTAGAGTATTATTTTGGATGCATGCTATAGATAGCCTTTCTGTTCTTTTATCATGTCACATCTGAAAACACTAGCCTAACAGCTGGCAATTGGTATATTCTGTCGTGTCATTTAGGTTACATGTATGCAGTGCATCAGTAGTTTCACATAATCTTTTTCTTTTTGTTGTAGAAAAAGAAGACAACCAGCATTGCAGTAGAAGTAAGGAAATCCCAACACAAGTATGTCATTGGCCCTAAAGGCAATAGCCTGCAGGAGATCTTGGAGCGCACAGGCGTGTCTGTCGAGATACCACCCAGCGATAGCACCTCAGAGACTGTCATTCTGCGGGGTGAACCTGAGAAATTGGGGCAGGCACTGACTGAAGTATATGCTAAGGTAAGGATGGTCTAGCTGGGTGTGTACACTTTTATAAATACAAAGGAAGACACACAAATAACAGTTTTTCTCTGATTTCTTAGGCAAATAGTTTCACTGTGGCCACAGTCTCTGCTCCATCGTGGCTGCATCGGTTCATAATTGGCAAAAAAGGACAAAACTTGGCAAAGATCACACAGCAGATACCAAAGGTTAGTAGTTGGCTTCTCTTATGCTTCAGCCAAGTTAAAAGCTTTATAGAATCTCTGATCTGTGTCTGCTTTGCAGATGTTTGTTGGATGAGATAACCATGTCAAGGGTCTCATTACAGGTGCACATAGAGTTTACTGAAGGGGAGGACAAGATTTCCCTGGAGGGCCCTACAGAAGATGTTACCGTTGCCCAGCAGCAGATGGAAGCGCTAGTCACTGATCTGGTAAGTAGTTTTATTAGTTTGTGCACTCTAACCAGACTCTGTTTGTGATGCCATTTACAGGATTAACGTAAATCCCCTGTTTAAAATGGGCTAGTCTCGACAAGTGCCTTATAACTTTTATAGTATTTATTCATTACATAAGTGTTAAGACAGGGATGGGGAACCTGTGGCCCTCCAGCTGTTGGAAAACTACAACTCCCATCATGCCTGGACAGCTAAAGCTTTGGCTGTCCAGGTATGATGGGAATTGTAGTTTTCCAACAGCTGGAGGGCTGCAGGTCCCCCATCCCTGGTTTAGAGTTTTTTTATTTGTTCATATAATCTACTGTTCACTGCCTCCTGATATTGTCTAGTTTCTTATATCTAAAACCCTAAATTGCACATGTTGTTAGTGACCCTTACCTTTACTGTGGAGCACCACAGCCCCTGGGTTTTGGAGATTGTTGGGAGTCACAGTACATGGACCCTCACTTATAACTATTGACCGCCACAAAGACTAAATATAATGGATTGTCAGTGCCAAATTAGCAACCTTAGGATCTGTGCATTTGCACATGTTGCTTTCCTGTTGGCTTTTATCTTTAAGGGTAAGTTGCGTTCACACATGTACAGGATCTGCAGCAGATTTGATGGCGCTCATTTAAAGTTTCAAATCTGCTGCAGATCCTGTATGTGTGAACGCACCCTAAAACTTTAGTTATTACTTTTATTTTTGTGACAGAAGTGCATACATAAAATGCATACGTTTTGGCCCCATGCATAAACTATTGATACAGAATGCTAATGTCCATAGTAATACAATTACTCTTTAGTTTTCAAGGGAACATGGTGTGTGATGCACTTTGTTGCGAAGACTTATCGCCTTAGTGTAGGAAAAGTTAGGAAAAGTTTTCTCACATCCTATCTATGATGGTTGGGTGCCACCATAATTGCACAGGGAAATAATGGAGATCAAGTACTGAGGTTTCAGCTTGATATTATCAATGATTCAGTCCGGTATTAAAAAAATGTACCTGTGAATGCTTTCTGACATTAGGAAACTCACAGGTACTTTCCTAGACTCTTTCTACGTATAATACACACCAATTTTTATAGTTAACATGTTTCTATTGCTTTTAGATATCTCGAATGGATTTTGCAGAAATAAACATCGACCACAGATTCCACAGGCACCTCATTGGAAAGAGTGGAACTAACAGTAAGTTCATGTGCTAGTGACTATACAAAATCGTAGTTAAATGCAGGCCTTAGCAATGACTGGTCATAATGTTTAGTTATCATTGACCCAAACTTATTAAAATTGTCTACTTTTAAACATTATAAACTTGGTCTACAAATGCACCAGATTTATCAATATATGGCCCTTTTTTACATAGTAACATAGTGAATAAGGTTGAAAGAAGACAAGAGTCCATCAGGTTCAACCTAGGGAAACCCTACTGTGTTAATCCAGTCAATCTAACAAGCCGTGGTCCTTTTTCTCAGTCATGTTTGTTAATCAAGCATGGCGTACAGATGCCTAAAACACTTTATTAGTTTAAGAGGTATGCTCACCAGATTTTGAAGAAAACTGTGCCAGAGATTGGATTCATTTGCAATAGTAAATCTGCCCCATTGTGTCTGCCCTTTTCTTACTTGTAAGACTTTGTATCGTCCAGTATTGAAAAGTTAAAGTAATATTATAAGGGTTTCACCTACTTACGTTGTTGACTTGTTCAGTCAATAGGATAAAGGAGCAGTACAAGGTCTCTGTACGCATTCCCCAGGACAGTGAGAAGAGCAGCCAGATCCGAATAGAAGGAGATCCCCAAGGTGTGCAACAAGCAAAGAAAGAGCTGCTAGAGCTGGCCTCACGAATGGTATGTAAAGAGGAAATTTACTTCTAGATTTAAGGAGGGAAAAAAAACCTTTCACTGGTGATGTAACCATTTTGATTTTTTTTTTTTATTTAAGGAAAACGAACGCACAAAAGATTTGATCATTGATCAAAAATTCCATCGGACAATAATTGGACAAAAAGGTGAAAGGATCCGGGAGATTCGTGAGAAATTCCCTGATGTAAGGCGCTTTTAGATCTTAAAACTTTCTTGGTGGCTTTGTTTCTCAGCAATCTGCTTGTGTATTTATTTCAATATCTCCTATCTCCTTTTAGGTTATCATTAATTTCCCAGATCCTACTCACAAGAGTGACATTGTGCAGCTGCGTGGCCCAAAGAATGAGGTGGAGAAGTGCACCAAGTATCTTCAGAAGATGGTATCAGAGATGGTATGGACAGATTTAGACTTGATCATGTTTATTTGTTTTTTGTTTTTTTCCAAAAAGTTAGCACGTTACTATTTTAAGTCTTTACTGGTTACAAAGCCCAAGAGTATTGCTACCATAGAGGGTAGTCTGTCTTTCTGATCTCTGTGCAGATTTGCTGCACCATATTAACAAATCTTGAGTTGCGCACATAGCGGGTGTAAATATTTAAGTATTTGTGTCTGCAAATGTTGAAAACTATGCTGTAAAAGATAGTGGTTATTCAAACTGTTGTCAAACCATGACGCTTGGCGAGTGCTAACAAGTAAACGAGAACAGGAGTTATTTAAACATTTCTTCATGTTCCTCTTATGCTGAAAATATTTTTGGACTTTTGCAACAATCCTACTTTTTCCACATCAAACAACTGAATCATTACTTTATGTAGCAGACATTAATTCATGTAACCATCTTTTCAGATTGCAAAAAGTTTGCAGTATACATTCATTATTTTTATTGCTGTAAAACAAAACTGAACTTACAGAATTCTCCTGTAGGAGATTTTTAGACTTCTTCTACTGGTTGAAAAAAAACAAAAAAAAAACCAAAAGACTAAACACAAGAACTCCAGCCAGTACAGAGAGTCACGGCTCAATGTGTCCGTCAATCACATGACTGCCTTCTCTCTGTGAGTGCTCAGATGACCTGGGATACACTGGACTTCCTGTTTTCTGCCTGTTTCCTGTTTTTTTGAGAGAAAAAAGTCAGAAAACAGGAAGTGCTGTGTTTTCCGTGCTGTGTTTTCCATGAAAACTAAAAAAAATGATTGTAAATTGCAAACTTTCTTTATCACAGCTGTTGATTTAGATTTCAAAAGTTATGACAGTGAGACTTTAAGAATGTGGTTTAGTTATACTTGACCCAACTTTGTCCTCTTAGTCTCATATACACTTTAATGCCTTTATCTTATACGTATGTCGGAGTATCTTTGCAGAACGTGCATTTCTTCTGTACATTGTCTACCAGTATGACGATTTACATAGATTTTTCCTGAGCAATATGCTCTGAAGTTTTTATGTATTTTTATATAATCAAATCCTGCACAACATTTGCCTTCACATTTTTAAAAAAAATAATTTTCTTACATTCCAGGTGGAGAACAGTTATTCCATCTCTGTACCAATCTTCAAGCAGTTCCACAAAAACATTATTGGCAAGGGTGGTGCCAATATTAAAAAGGTGGGTAGTCGCTTTGATATTTTAGATCAAAACTTCTCCTTTTCCTCAGACCATCTCTGGCGCATGGACAAATTAGTTATATTAGGCTGTTTGGGTCACATAGGATAGAGGCAGGAGAGACCAAGCTTAGTTCAGTCTCCTGGATTGTTCTAGGGTCATGGTACACTGAGCTCTTCAATCAAAACTTTATCATTGTGCCTAGGCCATATCAAAATTCTGTGAAAACTCAATGCCCCTCCCCTTCCCCAAAAGTACCATTTTGTTATAGTCCGTGTTTGTCTCCCTGTTCAGATTCGTGAAGAATGTAACACTAAAATTGACCTCCCGGCTGAGAACAGCAACTCAGAAATGATTGTCATTACTGGGAAAAGATCCAACTGTGAGGCTGCACGGGATAGAATTCTGGCTATTCAGAAGGAACTGGTAAGTGATCTGGTTATTCTTTTCGATTAATGACCACTAGAGATGAGCGAACTGGGTTCGGGTCAGAGTCGATCCGAACCCGATCATTAGGCATTTGATTAGCGGGGGCTGCTGAACTTGGATAAAGCTCTAAGGTTGTCTGAAAAACATGGATACAGCCAATGACTATATCCATGTTTTCCACATAGCCTTAGGGCTTTATCCAACTTCAGCACCCACCGCTAATAAAATGCCGAAAGTTCGGGTTTGGATGGACTCGAGCATGCTCCAGGTTCGCTCATCTCTAATGACCACAGTTTTAGTAGAATTAGAAGCACTGCTCCTATATTGGATTTTTATTCTTTATTTTTGGTTCATTGTTCCAGGCTAACATAACAGAACTGGAGGTTAGCATTCCATCTAAACTGCACAACTCCCTTATTGGAGCTAAGGGGCGCTTTATCCGTTCAATCATGGAGGAGTGTGGGGGCGTGCACATCCACTTCCCGAGTGAGGGCTCTGGAAGTGATACAGTTACTATTCGAGGACCAGCTCAGGATGTAGAGAGGGCCAAAAAACAGCTGCTTCAACTGGCAGAAGAAAAGGTATGTCTGTTTACATGAGGGCTGCTTAGGAGGAAACAAAGTTGGGATTATTGGGAAGCTGGCCTTGCAGTATTCGTCCAAGATTTTGAATGTGTACATGTCATTGCCTACTAAACTTCCTTTGCTAAATAAGATCAGCAAGTGACACAAATCTTTAGTACATCAAAAGCCAACCCTAATAGAAATTGTGGAAAATTCAATGGCAATTTGTAACAACTAGGCCCTGATAAGGTTGACATTGGATTACTTTGGACTCACTGCAGTGTTTGCAGCCTCCTGAGAAAGCAAGCAATGAATTTCAAGGCTGCACCCTTATCATATTATGTTTTTATAACCATCTTACATTTTAGAAATGTTTCATGGCAATCATCTCAAATTGTTGTTCTATAAATGTGCCAAGTTTACTTCTAAAAGGAACAGCTCTGCAGTGCCACCTATTGGAGGTAGCTTCCCTTACAATCAATGCCTGACTCTTTGAGAGACTTGAGAGGCTTTTAACATGGAACTAGTGGAGTAGTGTGTTTCTGTGTGTTAAGAACTATTACAAACTATAAATGTTTCCTTACAGCAAACAAAAAGCTTTACTGCAGAGCTACGTGCTAAACCAGAATATCACAAGTTCTTAATTGGTAAAGGAGGAGGAAACATCCGTAAGGTGCGTGACCAAACTGGAGCCCGTATAATTTTCCCCACTGCTGAGGATAAAGACCAACAGCTTATCACCATTGTGGGCACAGAGGAGGCTGTAAAGGAAGCACAAAAGGAACTGGAAATCCTAATCAAAAGTTTGGTGAGAACCTAACAATTCCCTCCCCCCTTAACTCTATATCCAGAATCACTGAGAACACAGGTCAGATACTGAAAATGCACATTAATTCTAGGCTGACAGTATGGTATTCTAATGTTCAGTTCCCATCACAAGCTGTGTAAATTGTGAGATAGATGCAAGTCCAATCTGTCAGCCTCACCGTTTGATACACAGGATATACTAGATGTCCAGATTGGAATACCCCTCTAAATAGGCACTTTTATTAGAAAAAGAAATAATAAACTTTTGACATTGTTGTGGTTTTTTTTTGTTTTTTTTTACTGTAGTGTTATTGCCCCTCAGGTTATTCCTGACTAGCTTTAACTTTAAAGTTTTTGGCCTTTATCTTATTTTCAGCAACTTATTACACTACTGTCTTTTATTGTTACTAGGATAACATAGTTGAAGACTTCATGGCTGTGGACCCTAAGCACCACCGTCACTTTGTAATCCGACGTGGACAAGTGCTGCGGGAGATTGCAGAAGAATATGGTGGTGTAACGGTTAGCTTTCCTCGTTCTGGTGTGCAGAGTGATCGTGTTACTTTAAAAGGTGCAAAGGAGTGTGTTGAGGCTGCCAAAAAACGGATCCAAGATATCATCGAAGACTTGGTAAGCATACATAATGGCTTTAGCTTCCATACAACGATGTGTGCTAACACTATAAGGGTGCTCTCACACACACCGGATCTGCAGCGGATTTTACAGTGCGGATTTAATGCTGTGTTCATTCATTTAGTCAAATCTGCTGCGGATCTGGTAGGTTTGAAGGCACCCTAATGGAGATACTAAAGTCTGTCTTGCTTTTGGTTTGTTAGGAGGCTCAGGTCACCATTGAGTGCATGATTCCTCAACGATTCCATCGGTCTATTATGGGTCCTAAAGGTACTCGTATCCAGCAGATAACAAGAGAACACTGTGTACAGATTAAGTTCCCTGATCGTGAAGAGAACCCTCAGACAGGTAAGGAAGTGTATCTTTGTGCAGATAAGTGGTTGTTGGGCATACATATATGTCTGAGAAACTAAACTTATCTTTGTCACCATCAGCCCCCAATGCTGAGTCACCAGCCCAAGAGAATGGAGAAGAAGGAGCCGAAAATAAAATTGCTGCAGATCCAGGCTCCCCAAAGAAATGTGACATAATTCTGATCTCTGGACGGAAGGAGAGGTGTGAAGGGGCTAGTGAGGCTCTAAAGGTTAGTGATTGATGGGTTTTTAAATTTTTTGAAAATTACATTTTAAGGTTACAAACCCACTTGGCGGGTCTGCAGCGAGTCTCCATGCTGCGTTTTTGCAGCGAGACTCGCTGCAGATCCCGGCCCTATGCTTTTAATGGCAGACAAACACGCAGCAGGGATGTACATCCCTGCTGCGAGTTTGTCTGCAGCCCACCCCATTAACCCCCCGGCCGCCGGAGCTGATACTTCACCTGATCCCGGCTCCGGCGGTTCCCGATGTCTTCAGCAAGCCGGAGCGGGGACCAGGTGAAGTATATGCTCCAGCCAGCCGGCCGCCCGATCGCCCCCCCGCAGCCCCGGCCGCCCGATCGCCCCCCCGCAGCCCCGGCCGCCCGATCGCCCCCCCGCAGCCCCGGCCGCCCGATCGCCCCCCCCCCCCCCCCCCCCCCCCGCAGCCCCGGCCGCCCGATGGCCCCCCCGCAGCACCGATCGCTTACACACCCCCCTGCAGCCCCGGCCGCTCGATCGGTGCTGCGGGGGGGGGCTGCGGGGGGCCATTGGGCGGCCGGGGCTGCGGGGGGCCATTGGGCGGCCGGGGCTGCGGGGGGCCATTGGGCGGCCAGGGCTGCGGGGGGCCATTGGGCTGGGGGGGGGGGCGGCCGGGGCTGCGGGGGGCCATTGGGCTGCGGGGGGGGGGGGGGGGCGGGGCTGCGGGGGGGCGTGCGGGCGGCCGGGGCTGCGGGCGGCTGGCTGGAGCATATACTTCACCTGGTCCCCGCTCCGGCTTGCTGAAGACATCGGGAACCGCCGGAGCCGGGAACAGGTGAAGTATCAGCTCCGGCGGCCGGGGGGTTAATGGGGAGGGCTGCAGACAAACTCGCAGCAGGGATGTACATCCCTGCTGCGTGTTTCTCTGCCATTAAAAGCATAGGGCCGGGATCTGCAGCGAGTCTCGCTGCAAAAACGCAGCATGGAGACTCGCTGCAGACCCGCCATTATGTTTTGGTTTTTAGTACACCAGTAATGTTGGTTTACTCTATTCCTTTAGGCTCTCGTTCCAGTCAGCATTGAGGTGGAGGTGCCATATGATCTTCATCGTTACATCATTGGACAGAAAGGTGCAGGTATCCGCAAGATGATGGATGAGTTTGAGGTAAGTGTTATGCGTTTAAGTTTTTGAAAAGGTTTTTAATCGTATTACATATCTAATTATTATGTTTGTGTCTTAGGTGAATATCCAAGTGCCAGCCCCAGAGCTGCAGTGCGATATAATAACCATTACTGGGCTTTCTTCTAACTTGGATCGCGCCAAAGCTGGGCTCCTTGATAGAGTGAAGGAGCTGCAGGCTGAGCAAGAGGACAGGGTGAGCAAAGTTTTCTGTGATCATGGGCTTCCAATCGCTGTCTTTATTGTGTATAACACTAAACCCACTGACAGGTAAGCGATGTAGTGGACTCTGCCCACTCCCGGCATCATATTGATTGATGATGACTGGCAGGGATAGTGTTTGAATCTTCGCAGCACTGTAATGAAACAGCAGCAGTCCATTACATTGCTTACCCATCTGTAGGTTGTGTGTTATATGGAACATGGGAATAAGCCTTAAGGAATTTAAAATAAAGGATATGTGGGTTTTTATAATCACATTGCTGGTCGCTCTAATCATTTGCCCTTGTTCTCTAGGCATTGAGAAGCTTTAAGCTGGTCATCTCTGTAGATCCCAAGTATCACCCTAAAATTATTGGACGCAAAGGTGCAGTCATTAGCCAGATCCGCAATGAACATGATGTCAACATCCAGTTTCCAGATAAGAGTGATGAAAACCAGGTATGTTCTAGATTTGTGGTGTTTTCCCGGCAAACAAGACCCAAAAATGGTTGTTGCCTTGGACCTCCACGGTCTCCCATATAAATGGAAAGGTGGCTCTGCACGCGCCCTCCCATTCACTCACTGCAAGACACTGAGCACAGCGGAATTCTGTAGTTTTTGCTCAGTGTGAACTGGGCCTTATGGATTATTAGCTATACCTTCCAGTTTTGTTTTTTTTCTCACCTTGTCTCTTTTGGCTTTGAAACTATCTTTAGGATCAGATCACCATCACTGGTTATGAGAAAAATACAGAGACTGCTAAAGAAGCGATCATGCATATTGTTGGGGACCTGGAGCAGATGGTGTCGGAAGATATTACCTTAGATCACCGTGTCCATGCCCGAATTATTGGTGGAAGAGGCAAAGCCGTACGCAAGATCATGGATGAGTTTAAGGTACATCTTGTGGTGACCAGAGCTTTAATTCTTTTAGTGGATATCTGTTCTCATATATAATTGGGGTAAATAATGCAAGTTGAGGGGCATTCACCAATCTTCTATTACTAAAAATAGAGGATGTGTCTTCTGGCAATTCCTGGGGGAAGGGGACCTGTTAATCCCTTACATGATAGCGGATAAGTGTCAGACTTCAGAGTACTTGACTGCTGGGACCCCCTGTGATCTCCACAGCGGGTCATTGAGTCTCCATGATTGAGAAGTAATTTGCATATGCCCACCTTTACTCCATTGCCAAAGGTAGCTGAGCGTTGTACTTGCCTTGGGCAGCCTCTTACACAATAAATGGAGTGTTAGTACACATGCACAACCCTTATTACTAAAACTCAGGGCCCCATCCTGGAGTTTGCAGGGGTCCCAGCTGTCAGACCATCAGCAGTCTAACATTTTATTCCCCATCCAGTGAATACGGTATTAAGGGGTACTGCTCTTAAAGTTGTTAATAGCCTGTATCATTACAGATACTGGGATGCTAATGCCTGGTTTATTTAGCTTGTAAATTGTATGAGAAATGTGGATTTTATTACTCTCATACAAACTTGGGGAACATGATGAGATTGTTTTTGTTACCAATATATGTATTAGTATGCTTTACTAAAATAAGTGACCTCTTTGTGTAGGTGGATATTCGCTTTCCTCAGAGTGGAGCCCCCGATCCCAACCTTGTGACTGTGATGGGCAAGCCTGAGGATGTGGATGAAGCCATTGATCATCTGCTGAATTTGGAAGAGGAATATGTAGGTTCATTAAACCTTTGCAATGCTTTTGACTATGGAACTGGTGCACTGCTTTTAGTAGAATAAAACTACAGTTTTTCAGTTGTTAGGAACTCAAGTGTTTTTTTTATTTTTTTTTATTTTGCAGATGTCTGATGTGGTTGAGAACGAAGTAATGCAATCTTACATGAAGCCACCCTCTCAGGAAGAGAACAAGCCCCAGCCATCCAAGGGCTTTGTTGTACGTGATGCTCCATGGGCAGCAGGAGGCAGCAATGAGAAGGTGAGTGTTCTGTGGATCTTAGAACATACCACTTTAACCTAAAACTATGAAAGAGGTATAAAATTGGTGAGGCTGATGGATTTTTTTTTTTTTTTTACCAAGGCTCCTGACATGACCAGCTCTGAGGATTTCCCCAGCTTTGGGGCTCCAGTGGCCCACAAAACTTCTCCATGGGGCCCAAAAAGACATGGTGGTGGAAAAGGCTTAATGCCTGCTGACATGTCTGCTTCCTGTTAAGTCTCCTGTTGCTGTGTCTGAATCACTTGACCTGTCATCTCCCTCCCTACCCCTTTCCTCTGCCTTCCAGGATCCTATATAAAAGTCACTGCTGCAAGGGTTTACCTGGCACTTCTGGTTCCTCATGAAAGTTATACAAAATTTGGTATTTCAGTTATAGGATAGAAAGAGCCTATGATTGCACCTGTTTGCCATAGTGATGCTAAGTGTTTCTACACACCATCAGCTATAGTAAGTCCTTTCCTAAGTTGTATATACTGCCACTGCAGCCTTTTGTTAGTTGCTACGTATATGGAGTATGTGTAGCGTCTGCTGATTTGCTGAAACTACAACTCCAACTTTATGGAAATATGTCTGTATCCATAGGATCCATTTGGAAATGTATAAACCATTTGTCCTAGTACCTAGTGACCAAACTGTTAGGTGTGCAGCTATACTTGGTAATCTCATAAAATCTGCCGCAAAATGCTGTCTTAGACAGACTTGGATATATCAGACTGCAGCTAAGACTATTATCTGTTTTTAAGGTCTCAAATACCATAGTTCCAATTGGTGTACAGTCCTGCTACAGAGCAGAATGTATTAGGAAGTGTCCTGTAACCCTTTTACTGCCAGAGCCATTTGTGAGGGAGGGATATGCACAAAGGGGGAAGCGTTGAAGGCGTATTAACTTCCTCCTCCCCGTCCTCTCATCCGGTTTTATGACATTACAACTACTCATGTTCCAGGCTGTGGAGAAGCCTAGAATTATACACCAGTGGCATCAGGATGGAATTCTACCCTCTGCTGCTAAAGAACAACCTTGCCATGAGCTGACGGAGTAATGAAATGGGTTAAAAGCCCACCACATCTCAGCTGTCCTGTCGCCCTTTCTCTTGTCCCCTTACCTCTGATGCCGGGGGAAAGGGATCATGTGTTTTTTGTCCAGATTGGGTGGGGGGGTAACATTAGTTCCAGGATTTTTCCAGACCTCTCCTCAGCCCCCTTACTCCTTGGACATTTCTACTTACTGTGCCTCAGTATCAACTTCCTGTACACAAAGGTCAGGAAATAAACATCCTTTAAAAGCCAATTTCTTCTGTGTCACTGTCTTAATATTGGGAATAAAAAGGTGGTGTTTCTTCATTACTAAAGGATTAGCAACATAACTTTCCTGGAAGAGTTGGTGTGAAAAGCCTGTTACTGCTAAAAATGTGTTTTCAGATCAAGTGTGTATAGACATCATGCTATATATTTTTTTTTCTCTTATCACATAAATAGGGGTCAATGTGAAGCTGGAAATGATCCTAATCCAGCTAATCTAAGTGATTTATCTGATGGTATATTCAGGGTGTAGAATACTAGAGATGAGCGAATTTACATTACAAATAAAGCAAAGCACTTTGTTTGCTCGGCAGTTGGCTTATACGCTTGGCTGCCTTTAATCTCTGTGCCACTCCACCCTGGGTGCCTGGAAAACCTGGATGCAGTCCTGGGAAATGTCTTCCAGGACCTTATTTGGTTTTTCAAAGCACTCGGGGTGGAGTTCTAAAGCAGCAGCTCAACTCTATTAACACCTTATCTGTAACTGACTTGCACCCATCAGTGATCACCTACCAAAAGCAGGGCGAGCCAGTGATGGGTGCGTACCAGGCAGTTGGCTCTGATGTGCACTGTATGCTGGGGTTATTTGAAAAAGTTTGAATCCGAAACTAGGAGCAGCACAGACAAGCGGAAAAGGTGTCCTTGAAAAACCACAAGGATCTGTATTTACCTACTTTCAGCAATGCAGTGAAAACCACCCATGTGATCTGATGTTTCTGTAAGGGAACCATTTACATCTGGGATGATTGCTGCTCAACCATTATAAAAAAAAAATTGTGCAGCTGGCTTTTGTAATGTTGCTGTCTGGCCATCTCACTATACAGAGGAAATGACAATGATCTCTATGGAATGCCTGCTGCGGAAAGTAAGTGGACCACTTAAGCCAATTTTTCATTGATTTGCAAAACGTAAATAAAACTGCAAATTTGGTGAAACATTCTCAGTGCTGATGTGTATATAATAACTGCATGCATTACCCATACAAAATAATTGTTTGGCTAAGGACATGACACTTTTTTAAAATTCTGTATTCCTGTAATATTTACATTGAGAACCACAGGCTCTACAGCACTGTAATCAGGTGCACTGGACCTTTTATCGTTCCATGCATATTATTCTTTCTAAAATACTGAGCATTTCATAACACTGTCATTACTAGATGCAGCCCAATTTTTTTTAAAAAATGTATAAATGATAAAACTGTGCAACCACAAAACTATACTTCCAGGTTGAGCAGTTGCACAGTACTACTGAATGCACTGCTTTCCTTACTTCTCCATCACAGTCCTACTAGGTTCCCTACCCACAGCTACTGCAGTAGCTATATTCATTCCATCTGCTCCTCTGCTTGTCATTGTTCAGCAAAAGGCAGCATGCTGTGAACAAACCTCTAAATGTCACCCTGGTCATCACTCAGGGGGCAGGAGTTTGGCTCAGACACCTTATCCAGCCAATCCTCCTGAGACAGTAGAGAATAATGAGTCCTCAATCGAGGGATTCGCTAGGAAGCTGCTGAGACATCACACTGAAAATAAAAGGACTACACAACATACTGTCAAGCAAAAGCATAGAGAAGCCAGTACAATTGTGACATCACCCCATGACACACAACTTGTTTATATAGTGTTCCTTTAGAACTCAAACTTTACGGATACCGGAATACCCTTTCAGGAGCTGTATAAAAACAAATGACCAGGTAGCAGGAAATTACAGGTTTAAAAAAAAGAAACATCCCAAATCTTCATGTCTGCTGGAAACGCCCTGCCCCAATGCAGTATGACCTGCTGCAGCTGATCACTGAAGCCAGTGAACATCACCATGGTACCTTTACCAAGTGCCAACAACCAAGAGTGATTGGAGGGGTGATTAATTATAGGTTAAGCATTATTTTTAAATTTTTTTTAAGTGGCTGGAAAACCCCTTTCCATTTAGCATGAGGATGGATTTACAGTAGACAGATTTTGTAGCAGAATTATCTGCAAATTTCTCATTCATCTAAATAGAACTTGCAGAAGAAATCAATGGGGGAAGTTTATTTATCAGGTTATACCTTCTCTTGGCAAAAAAAAAGTCACAAATGCTACTTTTTGGCAGCTGTGCATACCCCTTACCAAAATGGCCTCAGCTCATCTTTACTATAGTTTAACTTTTAACTGGCTTGAACTTTAACAGAAATCTTTGCTAGTTCAACACTACGGAATATCTACTGAGACTTCCAAGTGGATTCTGCTTGAAGTTCACCCATCCCATAGACCCCATAGACTCAATGATCTTTGCCGGCGATTTCTGCCATCTGCCCAAAGAATTATTGACATGTCAATTCTTTGGGCGGGATTGGCTAGCAAATATCATTGAGTTTATGGTATGGGCGGGACTTCAAGCAGAGCCCACGTGGCGGAATCTGCTTGGATCTCTGCGTATATTCCGTAGTGCGCACATACCCTTAAAGGGGTAGTGCGGCGGTAAAAAATTATTCACAGAATAACACACATTACAAAGTTATATAACTTTGTAATGTATGTTATGTGTGAGAATGGCCCCCTTCCCTGTGTCCCACCACCCCCACCCGTGTACCCAGAAGTGTACTGCATTACACATACCTGATCCGTGCAGACACGCGTCCGCCATCTTGTCATCATCCGGCCGGCCGAAGATGACGTTTGGCACAAGATGGCGGAGGCGTGTCGGCACGGATCAGGTATGTATAATGCACTACACTTCCGGGTACAAGGGTTGGGGGTGGTGGGACACGGGGAAGGGGGCCATTCACAGACATAACATACATTACAAAGTTGTATAACTTTGTAATGTGTGTTATTCTGTGAATAATTGTTTACCGCCGCACTACCCCTTTAAAGTAGACCTGTCAGCAGGAATGTGTGTTTAAATAAGCGCGGGACCGGGAGAAGAAGACCTGCAGCCCGGACAGGTAAAGTATGATGTTTGTGAAATCGTCTGTCGCCTGCCGTGCTCGCTATTCCACATAGCGATGCACGGGTGGCAACCGATTTAAGATTTGCACCTAAATGAACGATCAGCCAATGACACGAACATTGGCCAATCGTTCTCTCTATTCCACGGAGAGATAATCGGCGAATTGGGCTGATTTGGCCGATTATCGCTCCGTGTAAAAGGCCCCTAAGCCAGTACAGAGGTGGTGATAGAGAACATGGGCTTGACTTACCTGGGCTCCTGCTGTGCTGGGTAACATCTCCCGGACTTTATAGCCTCACTTACTGACAAGAAAAAAAAAAAAAGCTATATCTTGGCACTGAAAAGACTGGGGGAAAAAATGATGTCCAGCATTGTAATGAGAAGCTGTATCTAGCTTTAGGCTTATTTACTCCCATTTTTTTGCTCACAGGTCTGCTTTTAATAAATCTGTCAAATCCAATAGCAGCTGGCATGTACTAAAGAGTGGTGCTCAACATGACAGAGCCTTTCAGACTAGAAACTGGTAAAGTAAAGGAGTGAATAATCTTTCTACAAAATACAATGACAATAACAGACTGTGATTGTTGCTATCTCTTCCTGACCTTGCTTGCAATACACCTTCAAGAACTGACAGCCAAACTAATTTTGGCATATTTGTATGCATATTATATGTGCACAGGGATAGCTGAGCTAACACCACCCCCACTCCCCCATGTGAAGGCTATTTAAGTGGATTGTGTGTATAGTGTGAACTGAACCTAAAAAAAGCGTTGATATGACCCAGAAACACGTTGTTCGAGTTTGTGCACATTTAATGAATGATGTTTGGTCACATTTGATTAACGTTCATTGATGTTAACTTCACCCAGTACTGCAATACAATAGAGTGGTTTCTCCCATGGCAAGTTTACTGCAAAGTTGTTTGACACCAGCAGACAGCAGTACTGAGCCTCTCATTCTAACCTGGCAGAGGATAATTATACTACCTACACAACATATTCCAGAGAAAGGCCTTCATAGCCAATTACTTTCTTGCACAACTGTTTTCGGTTAGTGTACTGTACCGAGGCTATACCTGTGTGATGTGCATCTGTTAAGAATGCTACACCATAGAGCACCACTGTTTCTGTTGTCTATTTTCTGAGCTATAGGCCACCATAGCCTTTGCTCCATTCATTCTATTGGGCCACATGCTTATTATCTTTTGAAATTTCCACCAAGCTGTCAGGTAGTTCCTACAATGCCTCATGTCCCAAACCAGCTTCCCTACTGCTAGCCCTTGTGGATCTTTATGAAAAGATCTTGCTATAAGCAGCCAATGCCATTGAGACTGCAGCTCTCACCCCTATTTCACCTGTAGAGATGAGTGCAACTTGAGCATGCTTGAGTCTGATTGTTCAGCATTTGTATACCGGTAGCTGAAGATGTTGGATGCAGCCCTAGGGAGGTCTGGGAAAACATGAATACAGCCGTATCCTAGTTATACATGTGATAAAGTATATAGTTTTGTTTTTTTCGTTTATGGGTTATTATGTAGAGGATTGTTTTGCTGATCCCCAGGTAATTTGCCCCCCTTTAAATTTTCTATAGTATGTGTAACCTCCCTCTTACAAATAGGGAGAAAAAGGGGCATTGGCACCTTTGCTGCTCTTGAAACAGGTAAGCCAGTGGGACCAAAAAATATGATGGCTACCTGAAAAGGCAACTGTCTTTTTTAAATAACGTTATTAATTCCACCCTCTGCAAACAGTTAAATTTTTTGCATGAGAGTCATTGAGACCGGATACAGATAAAAGCCCAATATGTCTGACCCTAAACAAGGTACTGTGTGTGTAGAAAAAAAGAGACAGTGCCTAAGCTGCAGATATAAAACAAACTCTTGTTAACAAAACTATAACAAACATTCCAAGAGAGATGCAGCTATGAGTAATATTACAGGATCCATTAGTGCAGTGACATGGGAGGTGATGGAATGACTACAACTGAAACAGAAGCCACATGAAGTTACATGTAATGGCCATATGCTGAGGTTAAAAAACAAACAACAACCTTTATTAACCAGAGGACTACCGTCCAGAAATAAATACTGTATTGTGGCGCCAACCGTGGATGGCATCGTTTCAATTCATTCTTTTGCGATGTGTCTTGGGAAGACAGTCCAGTGACAAGCAGAGTCTATGGAATGATCTATTAGCATTCAGTTGATATGAGAAAATCATGCAAGTGCAGGGAACATAAGAATGCGATGATAGCGGTCAAATGACAATGCAGTGGGATATTACACAAAAAGAAATCTATCTTATGAAAGAGGTTGCTGTTGTACTGTGCTGCTACAGTAGGAGGGAAAAGGGCATAATGCCATTGATCAACTCAGAATCTGACAAACGTTGCATCAATCTGACGGACAGAAGGCAAAGCCAGCATGATTTTGCGCCTGTATTGGTTATCTTTCTGTAGAGGGTTCCTTTCCAGATACACTGTCTGCAAACCTTTGGCACCACTCAGCTCTTCCAAGTCGGCCCAGTTCTCCACTAAATTGTCATTCATCTGTGATAAAGACACATACATATATGAAGCTCTTCTAGCTGGATCAGACATTTAAGAACATTATATTGCAAATGTATAACTTTGAGCTAATGCAACAATGCAAACTTTGTATTGTGGCACTAAATATTGACATGTAGGATTATTACTTATATTAATCTGACAGTTTTTTCCCAACCGCCTTGACAGCACCAATGGAGAGAGGGACTCCACTGCTACGTGCAGGAAACCTAGAGGAAAAAAAAAAAAGTACCCTCCCCCAGTCTGTCTGTAGGCGGCAGCACTGTCCCTTGCACTGTTTCACTCACTTAGGTGTAATACAATACTCAAAAAACAGCAAGGTAACGTGTGAAGATACTATGCGCCTGGGCAACTTTATCTTTTCCTTACAATCTGGGTTTAGTAATGGTAATAATTATGTAGATGTCATGAATAATAATAGTTAAACCAAGAACCATTAGGGTGGTATTACACAGGCCGATGGGGGCCCGATAATACCTGTAAACGAGCAGCGATCTGCTAGATCGTTGCTCGTTTACTGGGCCTATTACACGGCCCAATAATCGTTTAACAAGGGTTGCAAGGACATTGTAGTTGGGCTGCAAGGACATCGGTAACAAACATTACCTATCCACATTCCAGGGCTGCTCCTGCGGTCTTTTTCTCCATAGTTACCGCGCGCTCTAGCTTCAGAGTGGCCTGTCAGCTGACAGCCCGCTCAGCCAATCACAGGCCGGGACCGGCGTGGCCTGTGATTGGCTGGGCGGCCTGTCAGCTGACAGGCCACTCTGAAGCTAGAGCGAGCAGGACCCGGGGAGAAGCGGACCGCAGGAGCAGCCCTGGAACGTGGATAGGTAATGTATATCGTCAGTCACCGACCGCGCAACGCTATTACACGCAGCGGTGCGCGGTCGGCGCCCAACGAAAATAGGTCAGAAGCTATATCAACGATCAGCCGATGATCGTTGTATTTATTACATGGAGCGATAATCGGCCGAATCGGGCCGATTATCGTTCCGTGTAATAGTACCCTTAGGGAATGTAATGGGTAAGGGAAGATTACCCCCACAGTATGAATACTTGACTTGTGCCCAGTGTACTGGCAGGGTGATTGCACTCCTTTTTTATGTTCAAGAAGGAGATTCTGAATTTGCTAAAGGACAGAGGACACAGTCCTAATCAGGCTGACCCTTCCTCAGACGCTGGTGGTCCAGATCAAATCAGAGGGTTAGCAACTCTGGTTCAAGTGAGAATTCATACATTCCTGAGAATTATGGGACAGGAAAACCTATGTTTCCAGTACAAGAGACAGATCACTTCATTAAAGAGAATGTACCATTTATTTACGCTAGAAAAAAGACGTCTTAGGGGCGATCTGATCACAATGTACAAATATATGAATGGACAGTACAGAGATCTTTGTAGTGGTCTTTTTACTCCTAGGTCTGTAACCATGACAAGGGGGCATCCTCTACGTCTAGAGGAAAGAAGATTTTATCAGCATTGACGCGGGTTCTTTACTGTACGAGCGGTAATACTGTGGAACTCTCTGCCACATGATGTTGTCATGGCCGATTCATTAAATAAGTTCAAGGGAGGCCTGGATGCTTTTCTTGAACAATATAATATTATAAGTTATGGGCATTAGATTTCCGATGATACGTTGATCCAGGGATTGTTCTGGTTGCCATTGCAGTCGGGGGGGGGGGAGTTTTCTCCCTGTGGTGGGGTGGTTGTCGTCTGCCTTGTGGGGGGTTTTGCCTTCCCTGGATCAACACAGTAGGGTTTCCCTAGGTTGAACCTTATGGACTCTTGTCTTCTTTCAACCTTATTTACTATGTTACTATGTTACCATCAGGTACCCTCTCTTTAAAATTACACATGAATTGAACGGCGCAGGCACAGGGAAGCCGGTGCCGCGGTCCCTCTTTTAAACCGCGTCCTGTTTCCTGCGTACTGTGCCGTTCTATTCATGGTTACCGGGCTGGTTTGAAGCACTGGAGGCAGGCCGCCCCGCCCCCAGTGGGAGGAAACCCCAGCCCCTCCATGACGCAGCTCCGTTCGATTCGTGTAATTTTAAGGAGAGTACCTGATGGTACATTCTCTTTCAGGCGGTTTGCTCTGTTGGAAATTTAAAAGGAGCAGAAAGAACCAAAATCTATTTAAATGTGTATTGTTTGAGGGGCTGGACATCAGGAAATGTGATTTTATTCTATACATAAGAATATTATAGGTTGAAAAAGAACAGTAAAAAATTACATAAAAATTATGCCCAAAATACCCCTTACAGAAAATGTGTCATCAGAAAATGACTTACTGTTTAATAAATGTTTTTAAGTTAAATTTTTTTAAAGATATTTTCGTGAATTTTTTTCAAATTTTCCATTTTTCTTTCTGTAGTATAAAATAATCCTGACATCTTGCAGTTTTCATTCTCACCACTGGGGCTAAAACTAGGTTGAGACTTCCTGTTCTGTCTGTGGTGATAATGTGACATGTGACACCAATAAATAGAGGAGATAATAGCAGCTCTCTGTGGAATAACCTCTTCAAAAGGTCACAGAGGACACTCAGTGATGTTATACATTCATCTCAAAGAGACAGTCTGTCTATTGTCGTGTATGTCCATGAGTTTTGCTGTACAGCATGTCACTAAATGCTGTTAAGAACAATCCAGACAATACGGCAGCCCCCATAATGTATAAAAAGGGAAATTAAAAAGTTACAGTCAAAAAATAGAAACAGATTAGAAAAAAGCAACAATTTTTAGTATCTGACTCCATAAAAGAAAATTTAGGTGACACATTCCTTTTAAATGGACCCAACAGTCTACTAGTGACTATGTTTTAGATTTTTATTGGCACGGAGTGGCACCACCTAGTCTAATAATATTGATTGGTTGAGCCCCTATCCTCTTTTTTTGTTATACCCTAAAAGTAGTGGTACACAATAAAGGATACATCACAAAGACCTTACCCAGAATTCCTGGAGCTCTGTCAGATGTCTGATATTTTGAATTTTCTTTATTCTATTAGAAGCAACATCCAAAGTCGTGAGTTTAGTCTAAAAGACAGAATGAGAAACAAAGACATTACTCTTGTCAGTAATTGTTTTCTCTCACACCCATGTCACCATCTAAGAGGGTATAAGCAGGGCACAGCTTTCATGAGCTCTTAAATCATTGAATAAAATATTGACCATGGCATCTAAATGGTTAACCTTGCTGATGTTATCGGCCATTACAGATGGATGACAACTACATCATTTCTGAGCCCATCCCATACTTTCCATGTCACATACTGAAACCCATGTACATCAAATGTGAGGAAGGGATTAGTCTTTTATACATTTGCTTTATAGTGGAATATGGAAGCAGTCATGATCACTGTTTTATCTAGCAGTCCCTAAAAATCATCCTCTTGCCACTCACATTGTTCTCCAGACCCTCCAGGACTTGGATGCCGTTGTCACTCAGATACAACTCACGCAGGTTCACAAGACTTTGGAGACCTTCTATCTTTAAGAGGCGATTACTCTGGGGAGGAGAGAATTTATACTGTTAATGTATCCTAATGGGACAAAACATTTACTAAATAGAAGTTAGTTACAGTAAAGGATAGTATTGTTGTGTATCAGAAATCAGCACAACAGACCTCCTTGCTAATGGACCACCTTGCCTGTCAATCACCCTGCAGAGCGCGCTGACAGGACAGAGAGCTGTGACTAGTCACAGCCCAGATAACTAGTTCACAGCTCTCCCCCTGCCTCACGCGCAGGATTAAAAAGTATTTTACCGGACGTGAAGGCTATAGAGCCCCCGACACCCTAGGAGACCTGGCTGTGAGGTGCGTCCTGCTGTTCTGGGAGCCAAGTCAGCACCAGCTTCGGGAACTGGAAGGCATTTTCCACTAAGTTTTGCTGATGATGGTTTGCACATTCAGCCAATTAGTGACTGCAGCGAGTCACTGACTTACTGAGCAGCCAAGTCCATCAGAGTGGCGATCTAGCCATGGAGCGGCAAGTTAATATCGTTTGTTATGTTTCCCTGCCGTTTGAAGAAAAAAAAAAATTGCTGTGGCTGGGCTTCTCCTTTACTATACAGAACTTGTCTTACATGAGAGTGACTATGGAAGACATCCACTAGTGTCCTGGAGATTTAAAACCTAATGGGCACATCATATACTGAACATAGTCAGGTTTCTCCCTAATGAATACAAATGCTGGGAATAAAGGGTATTCTGGACTCAACAAATATGCTGTATATTAAAAATGTTTAATACTTTGTATTGTACAGCACATATACCAATAGAAATCTGTCCTGGCTATGTGATGGATGCAATTGTTACAGGATGTCTATCAGAGTTGTGGCTTCAAGATGAACATCTGAGTGATCATTGCATGGCCAGGAGGATGTGAGCTCTAACTGAATGAATCTGTGCAGAAACTCTGTAGCTTTGGATCATACAAACAATTTCATTAGTTGCAGAAGCCAAAATAATCCTGAAAAGGGCTTGGCTATTTTTTTTTAATAAAGCCCATAGATCTGAATGGTGTGGCAGTGCACATGTTCAATGTTGCTCCATAGTACAGGTGAAGGGGGGGACGGGGGACTCTGATCCATTATTATTGTTGTTTATTTTTAAAGCCCCCTTGATTCCAGAGCGCTATACCAAATGATATAAAGTGGAGCCTGAGCCCTGTACATCAATCATGGCAGAAGCAGGGAGGAAGCAGGCGTGCATGCTGCAGCTTTATGGCACTCAGCATCAGGACAAACAGAGGTGTGGTTAGTATTATCCCCCATGGACCTTTCTGCTGGTGTGCGCATAACCACAAAGCATGTACAAGAAATCAACACACAATGACAAAGAAGCACAGTGTGTGGTTGTGAATGGAAATAAAAAAGACTTTTAGAAATAATTATTTCATATTTTTTATGGTGCCAAATTATTATAGTGTCCTACGTTTACAACTATTCATATGCTAAGCTGCACTACCCGTAGAGAGACACACAAAGTGGTTGTCTGGCATTAACTATTTTTTTCCCAATAAGTCAGAAAAAACTGCTCAGTAGATAACCAGCTAGTAACAGGAGCAGAGCTAACTGTGATGCTGAGGTGAGGGTAGTGCCCACTCCTGGGAATTACTGATCTTACAGTTCACCAGTTCACTTGCTGCATAGTAGGATGAGTAGTATACCAGGACAGATGATGTTGCTTTGTGGTGTAAGTTCATTACTGCTGGGACATAATTTGTTATTTCCAGAAGAATGAATTCTAGTGTATATTCTGCTCTCTGCTGCACACAGAGCCCTGCACTGGCTAAGTTTTAGCTACATTGATGATTGACTTTTTGCCTATACATTTATTGTATGATGTGTTTATATCAGACTACAAGTACAAATAAATTAACAAATTCAATGCCTTTACATTAACATGAGACCTAGCACCATCCTGCCCACTCTCTTACTAGCCAGAGATATACTAAGTAATAAAGTAGCATCAGGGCTTTCACAGTATTGTTCCAATGTAGGAAAGGACAGCAGTGTACAGTCCTGTGGGCCCAGTCACACCCTTTGCAACAGAGATTATTATGCTTTTGGGAATGGGACCTCTCATACCAGTGCTTCTCAATTCCATTCTTCATGGCCCCCAAACAGGTCATGCTTTGAGGATATCCCATACAAACACCACCTGTGCTAATACCTGATTCACTGACTATAATTATATCACCTGTGAAATACTAAGGAGATCCTCAAAACTTGACCATAAAAACATGAGGGTAATCCAGACTATAGAATGCAAACTCATATCTTTACTCGAATTTGGAGGAGCCATCAATATTACATTGGTGAAGGTCGGACTCCTGACACCACCAGAATGGACCTGAGATGCAGTACCAGACACAGCCACTAAAAAGATACATGGAGTTGTGCCTGGTAAACACTATAAGGGTACAAACACACACACCGTATACGCAGCATATTTACTGCTGCGATACGCAGCAAATACGCAGCAGATTAGATCTAAATAACTGAACACAGCATCAAATCTGCACCATCAAATCTGCTGCGTATCTGTTGCGTATACGCTGTGTGTGTTTGTACCCTAATAGCGACAGAACTCACCAGAGCACTACTGGCTCACTGGAGTCAAAGCCCCACCAGTCTAATATTAATGGCCTATTCCAAGGCTAGGCCATCAATATTAAAGGGGTATTCCACTCAGGTAAAATACATGTTCAATCATCCCCCCTCCTGGAGACTAACAATTTTTACCATACTCGTTATCTTGTTAATCTCCTTCCCCCAGTTCTCAGCCTGCTGCTTTGTGCTGAAAACACAGAAATCTGTGTGTGAGCTGTTCACTCCATCTCACTCTGAACCCCCTCCTCCACCCTCCCTTCCGAGACAGCTCATGTAAACAGTGTCCTTGTCTGTCTCTGCACTTTGTAATGCTAGAAGGGTTAATTTGAGGTCATGTTACTGGTGACCTCAGTGTGACTTCTGCAGAAAACAGCAAGCTCAGAACTGGGGGAAGGAGACAGAAAAGGTAATAACAAGTATGGAAGGAACTGTTAGTTTCTAAGAGGAATACCCCTTTAAAGTCCTGGAAAGCTGATTTAAGTGTAACTACCACACTGTGCGGGTGGCTGGATATACATTCATATTAACAGCAAGCCCACAGAATGTTCACTTTAGCAGTGGGCTATGGACTTGTGTGCTTTCCCTGGATGTAACTTGGGATCGCAGTCTCAGATTTGAGAGCCAGTATGATCTTAAGTAAAGAGGTACTGTCATTAATGACATCTAAAGTTATCTCTACAAAGAGCTGTATTTTCATTTTCATTCACAGCTACACACTTTGTCCTTTACTTGGCTGCCCCCATGTGCTGACAGTAGACATTTGCACTATTAGGACTGTAGAGGTTACCTGCACACTCAGTACTGTCAGGTTTGTCAGGGTATCCATGTTCTGCAGCTTGGTGATCTTGTTTTTTCCAAGGAACAAACTGTCCAGATCCCGTAACATATCTAGATTCTCTATCTCCTGCAGTGACAGAGCATAATTAAGATCGTATGATGCTATTTTTATAAATCACTCTAATTCTCATGAGAAACAAAGTAATTTTTTCCTTTCTTAAATACAGCAACATGGTATAAATTCAAAAGGCTTAAATGTTATCATTATACCCCAGGGAACAATATGACATCTATTGTATCTCTTAGGAAAGCTTGTTCAGTGTCCTGCTATGGTGCCAACCAATAAAGAAATGGCTGTCGTCTATTTTTCATATATTAGCAGCAATCATTTTGTTGGAGAATGTACAGCAAAACATGCAGAGAAACTGGGGACGGGAAAAGACCACTGTGTATCCTACATATGGATTGCTATTACTGGGTCCATTGAAAGAAGAGGACTGTTGCTTGAAAAACTGGCAGTGGCAGGGGAGCAGGCCAGGTACGTATAGCGCATTATGTTCCCTGCAGCCAGGCCACATATAAAGTGAATGTACCACTAGGAATTACAAAATAAAATTTCTGTACAGCCTGATTGGACCCGCTGTGTATTATTTTTTTAAATCTTCTCTTTATTGACATTTTGCATAGAAGCATACAATAAAAGATTCTGCAAATAACACAGAGACAGCATACTGCATATACTGTATATATGTGTGGTAAACCTAACATGCAATACCTAAGTGTTATGCTGGAGTACAAGACTAGTACAAAACTATATTCCCTACACAAAACCATAACCACCTGTGAATCAGGCAAGGCTGACCAAAACATACACACTTTCGAGTGTAAGTTGGTGACCCTCCCATGAGTAAAGTAGACTCTGGGAAGGAATTTGTATTGGATGAGCATATTACGTGCACTAACTACAGTAGATAAAAAGTACTCAATCACAGTCATCCGCTGTTACGTCATGCACCCATTTATTCTGGGCCATATCAAAGGGGCTCTGAAGTACTACTGTAAATACTAGTCAGTGGTTTGTCTATGTCCTCAATGTGCAGCAAACGATCGAGACAGGAAGAAGAATAGTGTAATAGAGGAAGAAAACTCAGCCTGCACTACTCAACGCAAATGTGAATGCCAGAAGAGCTGCATTGTAAGACGATTCAATTCGCCATGTAGATTCTAATGGTGCCTTCAGTTTCTCTGACTAGTTCCTGAGATCTCCATTATGTAAGTATGCAAATGTGCTGGTTTGATGCACTGGGTCTGCCCAGCACATTAGTGGCACGGACAGACTTGATTCTGAAGGAGGGGCTATCAGTGCACTAGGGGCACTGGGTCTGCCTCCAGTTCACCAAACTAGCACATTTGCATACTTACATAATGGAAATGTCCTCGGGAACCAGGACGGCAGTCCTATGCTATATATTCAGCATATTATTTAGGGCAATTGCTGTAACATTAGAGTATACCCAATAGATAGCACTTACCCGAATACGGTTTGAACCTAGTTCCAACAAGCGGAGCTGTGTTAGAGAGCTGAGGTTTTCAATGCGGCTTATTTTGTTGTTCACCAGATAAAGACGCTTAAGCTGAGTCAAGGAGTCCAGGCCTTCAATACGCTTTAGAAGGTTAAATGACAGATCCAGGATTCTACAAACACAGGATTGTACCACAGTGTTAGTTTCTGTGATGTTGAATGTCGGGACTACAAATAAAAGAGTCTATGTAAAGAGTGCCAAAAAGAAAAAGAAAATTAGAGGGTGTGCTAAATACCAATGGGATGGATGGTTTTTCTTGAGGTCAAGATGACAGACCTGTGGGCAGGTGTAATGCCGTATTAGAGTGCGTTCACCCGTACCAAGTACACACACAGCGGATTTAACGCTACAAGTTTTGCATACTCCATACTGCTATGGCCTATGGCTCTGCATTCTTGCAGCGGATTTTCATTGAAGGATGAAGCCCACTCTAACCCCTTAAGTCAATTAGCTGATTTTGCCCACAGGAATTGTCCCTTTTAATGGATATTTTTCCTTAGTCACACTATTCTCTAAATACTCTTACACAATAAAACCTTATAACGTTGGTAGCTTGTGAAATCCCGGCCTTGGCTAGTCTAGCATTGATGACCGGGCATCAAGTTGCTCACATCACCGATTTTCCCATCTAATAAGGTTTCACAGTGAAACCGATTCACAGAAAAGATAATATTGTGCTGTTCTCCAGATCGCATGACTATTCTGCATCCAGGGAAGCCCTAATTGTAAAAAGACAATGGTTCTAATTAAGTGGCTATTCAGTGTATCATTGTTCCTTATCAGTGTTCTCCTTTGGTAATAAGAGAGCACCCTTTCAACTTCATTTTTTCTCTTAATATACTACATGACCTACATGTTTATGTTTTTGCTGTTTTTCTCATTAGTTTACATCTTAATTAGTTAAGTATATCAATCTTTTGCATAGTTCATCCTTTCACACTTACATGGGGACACACTAGACTTTGCACATGGACATACTATTATATTGTCAATGTCGATAGTTTACGGTAGTATAGGAGTAAGATGGCACTCTGTAGAGAGGTGGTGCTCATGGTAGGAATGAGTCCAAGTAAGTAGTAAAAGAGTATTGTGGGATACTCTTTGATAGTTTACGGTAGACATAAACTTTTTAAGAGATGAAAACTTTTGGAAATTTACAAAATATTATTCCCATAACTCTCATGGATACTAGTGGTAGAAACATAACCATTTATTTCATGCGGGATGCAGGGCAAACTGTGCGCAAGGGGAACATGCTAACACAACACCCAGTTGCAGGCATTTAGGGCAACACAATGGGGGAGATTTATTAAACTGGTGTAAAGTAGAACTGGCTCAGTTGCCCCTAGCAACCAATCAGATTTCACTTTCCATTCCTCACAGATTCTTTAAAAAATGAAAGGTGTAATCTGATTGGTTGCTAGGGGCAACTAAGACAATTCTACTTTACACCAGTTTGATAAATCTCGCCCTATATTTCCTAAAATACTCCTACTTGCAGAATCCCATAGTACATTGGCAATGGCATATACAGCGAGGCTGCTTAGAGAATATCTTACATTTAAGTAGATATATTATTTACAGGAATGTTTGTCCCATCTAACAACTAGTGGCAGGTATTCCCAAAAAACAAAAATACTAATTTATAATACATTTACTTGACTGCCACCTAGCAACAATGCAAAAATTTCCGATTGTCAACTGTATCATATGCTGCCCCCCAATAACGGCAGACCTGAAAGATCTAGTCTTGCTTTAAGAGCTACCCTGTCTAAGTAGACTCACTGGAGTTGACTCAGGTTCTCCAGGTTCTGGATTATACGAATCTGATTGTCATACAGGTCCAACTCATTCAATGTCACCAAGTGCTCCAAGTTCTCAATCACCTTTATGAGGTTTTGACGCAGGCACAGGGTCTACAGGGGTAGATTCAATGAGAGAGGGCAAGTTAGAGGGGAAGCAGTGATGGACAGGAGCAACAAGCAGATAAGGAGACAATTCAAGGGAACAGAAGGGGGGGAGGGAATTGAATAGAAGTCTTCTATAACCAATATAAAATTGCATGGTATTACACAACAGGTTTCATTCACTGGGACTAATAGGCCTATTACACAGGTCGTTAGAGGAGCAAATGAGCGCTCTCAGCGCTCGTTTGCTCCTCGTTCCCCACTCGCTGCCGCCGCTATTCAGCGCGGCTGCAGCGAACGGGTGAGTGCGGGAGGGGGCGGCGGGGAGCTGCGGGGGGGGGGGGGGGCTGCCCGGGTGATCGCTGATCGTCCGGGCAGCCCATAGGATATAGCAGCGTCTGCTGCCGACGCTCCTATTCAATGGAGCGACGGCAGCAGATCGCTGCTATATTAGTCGCTTGTTTTTCAACATGTTGAAAAACAAGCGACTGCAACGATCAGCCGACATGAACGATGTCGGCTGATCGTTGCACTCTATTCCACGTGACGATTATCGTCCGTAGCGGCCGATATCGGCCGAATACGAACGTTAATCGTTCCGTGGAATAGGGCCTTAAGACCTGCGACACTAAATGAAGAGACAAAAGGGCACAGAAATCAGTGAACAGGTGTAAGAGAGTACACAATACCATATACATTGCCTATAAATGTAATAGAATCCAGCCTACCTGAACCTTCTTGAGCACCTCAAATCCCTGAATGCCTCCTATTCGCATGTGGTTTAAGTCAACTTCCTAGGGTAAAATTACAGCACAATGTGAATTACAATCTGTTATTGTAAATGAATAAAAAGCATGGCACAGAAATACAGGGTAAAGGGACTTTTTCATCTTTAAGACACCCACTAAACTTAAAGTTACTCTGTACCCACAATCTGACCCCCCCAAACCACTTGTACCTTCGGATAGCTGCTTTTAATCCAAGATCTGTCCTGGGGTCCGTTTGGCAGGTGATGCAGTTATTGTTATAAAAAAAACAACTTCTAAACTTGCAGCCCGTGCCTCACGGAAGTGGCCTAGACTGCATATGCATTAGGCTGGCACAACCTCTCTGTCCCCCCTCATCATTAGGAATGCTCCAGGCAGATTGTCTCCTATTCCCCACCTGTGGCAGCCCGGCACACAGGCTGGATCGTTAAGAAACCTGTGCAAATGTTCAGCATGGAGAAAATGTTCCAGTGGCATACCTAATGATGAAGAGAGTGGGGAGGAGGGACGGAGGGGTGGTGCAAAGTTAGGGCACAGATACTCTAAGCCACGCCCGTAGGGCACGGGGCTGTAGGATTAAAAGTTGTTTTTTAAGACAATAACTGCATCCCCTGCCAAACGGACCGCAGGACAGATCTTGGATTAAAAGCAGCTATCTGAAGGTACAATGTTTGGGGGGGGTCAGATTGTGGGTACAGAGTCGCATTAAGTTATCAGTATACAGAGTAAACAATGCAGATTCAGAATCTGCAATTTTTTTCTTTCTATGGTCTTGCAATTCTTTGCTATAAGCCACAAATGAAGGAGTCTAGGTGATAGATAATAGACCACACCAGCAAATAATAGGGGAAGCATTCCAATTTCGGTCTGTGAATGGACAAAATCCAAAGTAGCGATTTCAGAAAGATTGCTGATTCTTGGACAAATGCACATTGAATCTGTGTATGGGATTTCATTTTTAGCAAATCGGCCCCTGGGATCTAAAACATGGAAGGTCTGAATTCCCTTGCGTCATCCTAAGACAACCTAAAAAACATACTGAAGGACAAGACAATTCTTCATTACCTCGGCCTCGGGATCCAGTATAATTGTCTCCAGGTCCACTGGGGTCTCTGAGTCATCTGGTGAAATAAATGTAGAGTGGTAATGGATTACATCCCCCATAATACTATTCAGTATATCCACATCATTTCGGCACTAGTACAGTGGTGCAGCTTAACTGCGTACATCTGATTGTGAATTACTGCAGTTATTGGCTGTGCACTGAGGAACAAAGGGTTTAACGTTTGATCTACAAGGCAAACAAGTCAGTAGGCCTCTATGCATTTAGATGGTCAACCAAATCTGCCAAAGTCAGAGGATCTGGCTGACTTTTGTCTAAAGTGGGGATAGAGAACCTTGGCTCTCCAGCTGTTGCAAAACTACAACTCCCATCATGCATAGACAGCCAAAGCTAAGCTGTCCAGGGATGATGGGAGTACATGTGAATGTACCCCAAGTCTCCGCAAATGTACCCAGCGACAAGCTATATACACAATAACTTTGAAAGATTGAACAGTATTGCTAAAACACTGGAGGACATTCAGAGAAATTACCATAATGGAAAAACAGTGATGTCAGATTTGGCTGCCCTGCACTAGAGGCAGACGGAACGAGACTGGCGGTCATGGACAGCAGCAGTATTTTGCTTTCTACCTGTTCTATGAATGGCTGACTGTGCTTAGCACCAGGTTCTTCTGCTGCGATTAACAGCTAGGACTGACTTCTTGGAGCACATGCACAATACTTTCCTTTATTTACTAGAAACTGGGCGATGCCAACCAATGTGACTTGTTACAGCCAATCAAGAGACCTAGAATGATGCCACTAGCTGGCAGCACTGCACCAGCAGCACAAGAAGCCTTCCAGAACAATTAAGATTTAATACTAAGATTTACAACTCTAATGCAGAATGAGAAGCATAATCTCCAGCACTCAGCTAACAGATCCCGCAGATAAGCACAGGAGCCTCCAAGATCTGCCATACAAGCTCCTGTTATCTCTATAGTGCTACATTACATCTTGGTAATGGAAATCAATGCATAGATATTGGTTTTCATGACTACAGAGTAGCTCTAGCTAATACAGGCCCTCACCGTTGAGAGATTCCATCCTGTAGTGTAGTTGTATACACAGTAAACCCCAATAAGGTATACTAAAGGCCATTGACTAAAGTTTTGTTATAAAACCACAGAAAAGTCTGATACAAGAAGGTCAAGCTATGTTGGTCCTTAAAGTGGTACTCCAACATGAGGTATAAAAAAAATAAACATTCTGCAGGAGCATGTAGCATTGCTTACCTGTCTGACCCAGTTCTGAAACTACAAAAAATCCAGTTGTTTTGGAGGTCTTAGTTGTGTATTTTGTGTTTGTACTTCCTGGTTGAGCAGCTGTTAAGTACTGCAAGTTCCAGAATGCATTGCTTTCCCTCCACCCTGCCTACTTCCCTCCCAAAGCCGTTGCAGAACATATAGGCTGTGTTTACACATTGCAGTTTCATTGCGTTACTAAATTATTTAATTGCAGAACTTTATCATTTGCAGTACTGCATTATTTTATTGTGGTTCTGACCAAACAGCACGCTGTATTCTCTACCGGTAACACCACACAGCACACTGTATTCTCTACCTGTAACACCACACAGCACACTGTATTCTCTACCTATAACACCACACAGCACGCTGTATTCTCTACCTGTAACACCACACAGCACACTGTATTCTCTACCGGTAACACCACACAGCACGCTGTATTCTCTACCGGTAACACCACACAGCACGCTATATTCTCTACCTATAACACCACACAGCACACTGTATTCTCTACCTATAACACCACACAGCACACTGTATTCTCTACCTGTAACACCACACAGCACTGTATTCTCTGCCTGTAACACTACACAGTGCGCTGTATTTTCTAACTGTAACACAGTGAAGTTGCAACACCTGCTTCTGTGTAGAATGGAGGTGTTGGTGGATCATTCAGGTGGGTGGGAGACAAGATCCAGCCAAGCCTTCTATGATATCTCGCTCTGCCCCCTGTCACGTCTGCCTGACAGGGGGCATCTGTCAATGCTCAGCAAAAAAACTCAATGTGACGCTGACACAGTAACACATTACATAGAGACAGCTATAAACCTTTTAATGGAAAATAATTTTCCCTTGCAAATAATATGGCTCATCAGTGATATGCCTACAGCAGGCTGTGCAAGCAGGACCATAATCGTACCAGCAAATCGGGTTGAGACAGGAGACTGAAAGCCAACTTTCCGGAGGTCAAGAAGATCCTTTAAAGGTGTATTTTAATTTTAGGCTGGGGCTATGCAGTAATTCTGCTGCCCTGTGTGGACAATGCTGAATCACACTTCTGTAAGGATCTCCATCTGCATGTGTCACACAGTAGTTTGAAGTAAAGTATCAGTAAGCACTAGCAGCATTTGTATGCCAGTGTTGATATGTAGCACAATGCCAGCTGCATCCATATACAAGGACTAAGTGGGTATCCAGCAGATCTGAAGTCTCACAACCTGTCATTGCTTTAATGCTGCCTGATTTAGGAGTCATCAGGGTGGTCTCCGGTGGCTTCTTCCTGCCACACAAGCTCAATTGATAGATCTTTCCCTGTTTCAATATAGAAAGGGATCAAGGTTGGCAGGACAGAGTGAAGCCACTGGGAACCTAATATCTCATAGATCAGACAACATGAAAGCTATTACAGGTTTTAACGTACTCTCACATATGTGACATGTGATTCACAGAAAAGTGGAGGACTCTGGAGTTAATATGTAGATGGTACCTGTAGGTTGTTCGCCATTTTGCACTTCACCATCTGGAACTTCCCGCTTCTCCTTAATGTCATCATCGGTAGACTCCTCAGACTCTGCCCGCTTATCAACTGATAAAGTAAAATGTTATCTGTTAACACTGTTCCACCGAAATGTCTGTGTATGTGACCACTCAGATATGACTATAAAGTGACCTGTGTATGAAACCGTATCTACTAACACATTACACAATTTTCCATCACGTTCAAAGTTTTGTGCAAACAATGCCACCTATTATTCTTTCTCTCTATGTCGTCCTTACTGCAGCAAAGATTTTCTATCATGTCTGGACAGTCATACTAATAGACTTTTGTGGGTTTCTTAAATGGATGTCTTATTTATTAGGACACAGACGAGAACCCTAATTAGTCAACAAGGGTCTCGCTCTGAAGCGCCCAGCAAAACCATGTAGCATAAGAGTGCCATGTAATAAAACCTTTGCCCTACTTATATCTAATGGGGAGGAGTTCTGGACACATGATCAGCTGTTACGGTCTTTGGTATCTGCAATGGCGCCCACATTGTGCTGACGCTGCTGCAGTAACATATCACAGAGCACCCACTAATGCTGTTCTGTACACCATCCCTGCTCTGGCTAAGTGACAGAAAGTCTCCATGAGATCAATATGCTGTAACAATGTATAAGGACAAAAGCCGTCATGAATGGACAGGCCCCTATAGAGTGAATAGATATTGCAACAGAAGAAGTGGTGGCAAGTCCACCAATACCATAGATCAGAGATGACACAGAAATCAATGTGTCATGACTGCATATTACCAAGGGGCCCAGAGCAACACTGATCCCCCTGACCCAGCTTCCCTGGCACTGTACAATACATCAATGGCATACAAACTGTTTACTGACTGCACCATACAGATGCATGCTCCAAGAGTCATAAAAGAAACAGATTGCTGAACTCAGGGAGACCAGCCAAACGACAACACTGCCGGCTGCTAGTGGCTGCTGTCGTTTGGCTGGTCTCCCTAAGTTCAGCAATCTGTTTCTTTTATGGCTCTACTAGGCATTGCTCCCACCTAGCCAGAATCCTGCTCCACACTGATGAGGGGCAACACCCCGAAACAGCTGTATGTGGATGGTTACCTAGCCTTGGTTTATCCCTTGTCATTACAATGACTTATAGGGCCACTTAATATGGTGGTTTTGGTGGTTTCCTAACAGGAGCTGCCCCTTGGCTGGGTCCTTCCCGGAGGGATATCTGGCTAGTCCTGTGTTTTGAGACTCTTCAATGAGGCTCCACGGGCTCCTCTTTTGCATATTCATGCTCCAAGAGTGTCAGTCCAATGTTACTCTCATGGCTGATCTCCAGACTAGCAGCAGAGGGGCACAGCTCCACCATGGGTGGTCACGTTGCCAGAGCAACTATATGATACCATGCTGGTTTGATGAACAGATCTTACTCTGAGGTCGCCCTGACAACCTAACTCCGCAGTGCCAGGTTATGTCTCTCCATGCCTGATCTGAAGGCTGAGGTGGGGTGAGGGTGATGTACTGATGGGTAGCCATGCACTTTTAACAGCTTTCAGTTTACCTGATCTCCCATATACACGTTAAAGGGAACCTGTCACCCCCCGCGCCGGAACCTGTCACCCCCCGCGATGAGTCCAACGCTCATAGAGAATGACGGAGCGCTGGACTCTCCTGTCATTCTCTATGGGTGTTGGACTCATCTCTCAGCGCGCGCGCCGGGCTGCAGCGGCTGAGATCTCCGTCACCCGACCACCTCCAGAAGCGGGACCCGGCGGGATTAGGTAAGTATATGGGGCTCTAACGGGAGGTCGGGAGCCTGTCACCCCGGCACGGGGGGTGACAGGTTCCCTTTAATGTTTGGTGTGGGGACAGAAGTAAGTTGCTGCCAGGCTCCTCTAGCCATGGCTTATCTCTCTAAGAACAATAGGATCAGGCTGCTGAAATCTAACATGCCTGACCCTTCTCTCCCAACATTATGGGGGAGATTTATTAAAGGATGTAAAATTTAGACTGGTGCAAACTGCCCACAGCAACCAATCACAGTTCCTCTTTCCTTTCAGCACTGCCTAAAGCTGAGCTGTGATTGGTTGCTGTGGGTAGTTTGCACCAGTCTAAATTTTACACCGTTTGATAAATCTTCCCCTATATGTCAAGAAAAAGTTGGGAGGCCACAACCCTGTTTCCCCGAAAATAAGACAATTTTTGCTCCCAAAGATGTGCTGTGTCTTATTTTCAGGGGATGTCTTATTGTCCCATAAAAAAGAATTCACACTTATTGTTTAAGAAGAAAAAATTTACATTATATACTGTATAGTAGTTGTCATCACAAACCAGCACAACCAGACAACCCACCACCTCCCTCCACCCCCTCCCTTTAGCTACATGGAGGCGGTAGGGGTCTTACTTTTGAGAGATGCCTTATTTTACGATATCCTGTAAATCCTCCACTAGGCCTTATTTTCTGGGAAACAGGGTATGCACTTTAGACAGCAGCAGGTTCTACAGAAGTTGGCAGGTTTGGCTGACTTTTGTCTAGGTGTATGTACACCATTAGGGAATGTGCGCACTACGGAATCCGCGCGGATTTCGCAGCTCGCTCATGGCCGCGCGCATTTCCATCCGTGCCATAGACTTAATTCTTTGGTCGGGCGGATTCAGTCGTCTGTCTGAACAACGCACAGGTTCAATCTCTGGAGGGAAGGCGGAATCTGCCTGACCATAGAATGAAGCTGCAGGTGATCTGCACGGATTCCGTAGTGTGTCCATACCCATGGGCTGGGTTCACATATATCAGCTCCATCAGGATCAATTCTTTCAGCAAAAACCGACACCAGCATCAGATGTCATCAGGCTTCTCAGCATTTCTACTATAGAAGTTTTATAGTCAGATAGGAAAACCCTGATGGATACACTCTCCTATGGGGCATGTGGGACAGCATCTCCACTGACATGCCAGGGGACAACAACTGGGGCGGTTCTGGCATTCATTATACTGCCATGGATGCCTGGGTGGCTGCCATACATATAGGATCATCAGCTGACCCAGATGAAAGAAGTGCTGATGGTGACATATATGCTTGTGGGTCCCATCCATATTGTATGACATCTGCCCTGTGTGCCAGGAGCAGTGCAGGATGGGAGCAGTAATACTCACCCCCCCCCTCCTCCCACACCAGATATGCAGCAGCAGCACACAGAATGGCTCTCAGTGAAGTCCTCATTTAAAGGAACAGTACAGCTAAGATAGAAGGGATAGGAGAGGCTCTGCAGCTTCTCACAGCTGTCACCTCAGGGGGGCGGAGATCACGTGTCAGCAATGCCACAGCAGCCCCTCTCCAGACTGCAATGGCTGATAACAGAGAACAATAGCTGCAATGTGACTGCACTGTACACAGGTACAGCCATCACCGATTCCTCACTATATCATCCCTGCCGCAGCCTGACAGGCCATGCTGGAACTTGTAGTCCCACAGTGCGGTAGCCCCCCCTACGCATTTCCACCTTAAACAGAGCCCGTCTTAGACACGTATACTGCCATTTATCAACCAGCCCTACCTTCCATGTCTTGTACCTCTCCTCCGCCACTCGCCATTGTACGCTTGTTCCTCTAGTTCCCGGAAGCGTCCAACTCCACCAATCAGCAGCCGCAGTCACTCTAGCACGTGACGAACGACAAGGGATTCCCAGAGCGCATGCGCTGTTACACTGACTTCTGGGAAATGTAGTGCTCAGTGTACTATTTATTTGACAGCAATTGTTGCTGGATCCAAGAAGGTGCCGGCTATAGCGTTATTTTCTACATGTTATCTTAGTGTGGTTCAATCTGGGGTTTCTAATGGGGGTGGGGGGATTATGATCGGCTGATCAGGGAAGTTGCTGCATCAAGGACATTGCCAAAGGAGACGTACCCAGGCAATGTCCTAACTCGCAACAGTATCCCTATCCACAGGACAGAGGGTGATGATCTGACGGGACCTCCAGCGATCCCCAGCCTGGCGCAGGGCTGTCCCATGGCTGAGCGGGCGCGGAGTATGGGCGAGGTGAGCACTTCATTCTAGTGTCTCCAAGTATCGCCAGGCTCCGCGCTCTGCAGGTGCCCCCCCTCCTTCCCGCCCGCCCGCAGCTGACAGGGTGACAGGGTGACAGGGACAGTCCATGTAAACAAAGCTACACTGCGCGTCCCTAGCAACCGCTGGCCCGCTCTTTTCTGGTAGGCTGAAGGCGTGGCCCCTCCGCCTGCCAACATTTTCTGCCCCCCGATTGGTCAGAACTTGTAGCGGTCAGATGTCAGTGAGTTCTGATTGGATGACGCGTTTAAACCTGTTAGTCCCGCCTTTTCCGCTGAACTGTAAGCAGTGCCTGGGAAGGATGACATAAGAGGTGTGATCGTGTGAGTAATGTGTGCGCGGAGGGGGTCGGGGGGAGAGCTGAGCGCGGTATAGCGGGGGGGGTCAGCCGGGCCTGCCCCCCGCATGGACTGACCCCTGTGCTGGCCCCGTACATAGCGCCGGCCGTCACACACCAGCGCTGCCCGCCCGCCCGCCCGCCCGCTTCTTTGTGTGGGATGAGCGCTGCTTCTATTGTATAGCGGTAATACACAATTTGTCGCGGCACTACAAGCCCCAGCATGTACCTGCTAGGATATGCTGGGAGGAGTAGTTCCAGATGGTTATTTACATTATTTTTTTTTTATAATTTTACAATCCTGTGGAGCAGCATGGAGATCTGCGGAGCCAGAAGAGGCCAGATTTATTCCTAGTATTATTATTGTTCTCCCAAGGCAGGTCTGACAGAGAACAGTACAACCTGTGTCTATGGAGCGTGCAAACTACAACTCCCATCATGCCCCTCCCAGTCAGCAAGCCCTGGAGAGCCGCAGGCATGATGGGAGTTGTAGTACGATGGATGGGGGGACATTAGGATCTCGAGTGTCCCAGGGAGGGATTTATCAATCTGCATAGTCTCATTTAATACATTTGAAGATTATAAAATCCAATAAAATTGTTGCCAAATGATTTAGTTCGGTTCATCTTGAACTTTTTTTCTTTTTCTGCCTCATAAAATGATATTGTTCACAAATGCTGCTGAATAACCTTGTGTGATTTATAAGGGGCCGCCTTGGTGTTCTGGTCTAGTGGGTTGTGGGGTAAACACTCCTAACAGATGCAGATGTGTTCCCAAAATTTGGATAAGAAAGGTAAATAGAAATACAGTAAAACCTGTTTGAGAAGACCGCCCAAAATTGCATTATAAAGAATTGTTCAGGAGGGATTTTCTTAAAGGGGATCTCTGTCGCTTCAAAGCCCAAAAATATGATACCGTGCTGCCCGTATATAAAGCATAAGAAACAATCTTATTCTTACCTGAGCACGCTCCCCTGGTGTCCTTCTGCAGTGCCTCCAGGTCCTCTACTCATCTCTGCTGTGACAGCCCGCTCAGCCAATCACTGCCTGCTGTGCTGTCCTTTCTCGCTCAGTGATTGGCTGAGCAGGCTGTCACCACCGAGACAAGTTTGTCTGTGGTCAGTGGGGGACCTGGAGACACTGCAGGAGGACTTGGGGGAGTGTGGTGAAGTAAGAATAAGATTTTTAGGGCACCATTATATCAAAAGTTTTAGGGTGCCGGAGTACCCCTTTAAAGGGAAATAAAAGCATCTAACCTGCTGATACATGCCTATAGTGCACAGAACGCTGAGGATGGAGGTAACCTGTGGGGGCGGGTGGATTGGTGATCACTATGTTTACTGTATGGTGGGTTAATCTGGCCTGGATAAAGGAGGGGGAGGGGTCTTTTGTGTCTTGTGTACATGACAGAAAAATACAAAGTAAAACAAGTGGTAAAGTTACTGAAGGTAACCTGAAATTTCTGTCACATGACATCCAGCATTGATCACTAATTGTTGCTGTCTTGATATTCTTCCCATAGAGTAGCCATCCTGTTCATAGTCTGAGTGCACTATTATATATGGGTGAGATCTGACAACAACAGGCTGACACATAGCGGGGTGACAGCTGTGCTCGCACGTGACGGCCGCTGCTGTCTTACATTCTGCATCACGCTTGGCTCCGCATGCTGGCTGTGTGGGAAGACGCATGACAGGATACTAATGCTTCACCTTCTGTCACCAGATGCTCTGATCATTTCTCAGCACAGACCGGCCCTGCTCTTCCATCACTTATACCACATCAGTGCAGGAGTCGAGCATCACGATACCTAAAGATGACACGTCCCTGAGATTAGACCGTACCATTCCCCTGAGAACAAGGGGTCTGTGCACATGGCCATTATATGGATCTAATGCCCAGATGGGGGGGCATACCCTGTTATGGGTCCATACTGTGCTTCTGCTTTCCATATATATAGGGGGAGATTTACTAAGCTTGTTGTGTCTGGTTTTTACTCTCTTTGACTTTATAGACACGTTTATCAAGCATATCCATCATTTTACGGTGACTTTTCACCAAGCCAGGTATTTTAACTGTGAATTCTTTTTATGATGAACCAGAGGTTATCCATCCTTTTGAAATTGATGGTGCATTGGTGGGGGTGTAAATACCAGCAACATCCCCCCCCCCTTCACTATTGGTGGGGATCTGAATCCCAGCGCCCCCCATCAATCAGCTGTTCCAAGGGCCTGTGACACTTGTGTAAGCGCTGCAGTGTTTACCAATAGGTGATCAATTTGATAAAGATGGATAACCCCCTATCATATGTACACATGATCACTTTATATACGATACTATATTGCAGTGCATTTCTCTTATGGAAATGGTTTGTTCTGGATAGTGTATCATTAGAAGAATTTGTGTGTATCAACATAGTGTGAGCTTTATGAGGGATTATCTTCCTGTATAATATTTAGTTTTCTATTGGTTATTTTCCCTTAAAACCTTTTGTTTTCTGTCTAGGCACCACATTATTTTTAAAGATGGCGGCTTCAGTGGCACCACAATCTCCTAATTCTCCGCTGCACAGTATTTCTCTGTTGAGCAAGTCCTTTCCCCAACTCCCCAGCCCACGAAGAAGAAGACATGGTGGGAGAGTGAGGAGCCATTGGAATACAGCCAGCCTGACAGGTATGCTGACCTCTGTTCTTAAAGGGGTTATCCAGTTGAATAAAGTAAAATAGATCTTTTATAATCCCCTCTCCCTGAGACTTACAATATGTTCCATACTTGTTATTATCTTATCAGTCTCCTTCCCTGAGTTATAACTGCGCTCCTTTCTGCTCAAGCCACAGAAAATTGTGTCTGAGCCATCCCGCTGCCAAACATCCTCCCCCCCCCCTTCAGGGATGCTTACATGAACAGTGTCCCTGGCCGGCTGTCCCTGCATTCTGTGATGCCAGCCAGCCCCCTTCAGTGTCAAGTTGCTGGCTGCCACACTGTGAATAACCTTCCTGGAGACTAGCCAACATCACAGAGTGTAGAGACAGCCGGCCAGGGACACAGGTCACAAGAGCGTTCCGCCTGTCACAGGATAAGTATCTAATTGGAGGGGCTTCACCTGCTGGAACTTTTGAGAATCATGGTCCTTTGTCACCATCTATGGGACTTCTGAAGCCGGCTACTGTCTTCGGCTATCTCCGGCAGTCCTATAGTGATTGAAGGAATGCATTTACTCAGGGAACAAGGGACCCCGACTCTTGTGCTTAGTAAGGATCCCAGTGGTTAATCATGATGTGTGTGTGATGGGATATCCCCTTGATTAGTGCTAGTACATATACTGATCCACATACAACAGCACTGAGACCCTAACCAATCTAAACTGTCTCTGGGCCGCATGTCTAAAATGTATTTTAAAGGGGATGTCTGAAGTTTGGACAAGCTTCACTAGTAGAGCCAGCACATAAAATAGAATGAAGCAAATGTCTACCACGCCAATGCACTTTTGCTCTGATCCTGTGACACTATCTGTGAGCTTACACTCTAGTCAGTATTGAGATTGTGCTGGGAAAGAAGTAGTAGGACTTGATTCTCTGAGCTTTGATGGGGAATGGCAGTATGATTCTGGTAGTAGCTATATTAGATTGGAATAGACAGAATTAGCTTGTGTCTTTTTTTAACTCTGTTATATCCATTTTTCTCAGGGGAGGACTGGAGCTCTTACAGCCTCTCCTCAGCTGCCAGCAATAATCTCTTACGCTCCCCCAGCGGCCTACCTACCCCAGATGACACCATCCACTCTTTACCATCATGTGTGCGCAGCTCGAGCAGAGCTGTACTGACCGTGAACACCAAGACCACACAGGTAGGAACATATATACCCAGGTATGCAGCCTGATAGTGTTACAGAAAAAGGGACGGAAGTTTGTTATATAGACTTACACATTGCAAACAAGCAAACGCTCTGATTTCCAATTAAACTTACTTGTAACTCCACATCAATTGGTGAAGCTTGCAGATTAAGTAAGGATTAGGAAAGGCTTTGATGTGGATTATGTATGTCAGTGTGGGAATCCAGAAAAAAATAAAAATAGGCTAATTTTCTGGGATTCTAGGGGCTAAACTTGCTTGCTTTTTGATCAAGAACTGTAACACTATGGGGGAGATTTATCAAACATGGTATAAAGTGAAACTGGCCCAGTTGCCCCTAGCAACCAATCAGATTCCACTTTTCATCCGTCACAGACTCTTTGGAAAATGAAAGGTGGAATCTGATTGGTTGCTAGGGGCAACTGAGCCAGTTTCACTTTACACCATGTTTGATAAATCTGGCACTGACACAATTATTTACCCTGATTGCTATAGATTGCAGCATTTATGGGATCAATGGTGGACAGCAGTGCGATTAATGTTTTTTGTCATTGTAGTGGCTTCTGGCACTTTAATGTGTGCGGTGATGCTCAGACTGAAGCAGCCCTCCTCTCCCCTTGCCCCCCAGAAATTGGCAAAAATCACACTTGAAATCTGTGTCGGCTAATAGCTGGCATAGATTTTAGTTTGTGGTTAGACATAGACAGCCTAATATACAGGAGATATATTAAAGGGGTATTCCAATCAGGTAAAATAAACGTTAAATCATTCCCCCTTAACTTTTCTGTCTCCTTCCCCCCAATTCTAAACCTTCTGCTTTCTGCTGAAAACACAGAAAACTGTGTGAGCTGTTTACTCCATCTCCCCCCACCTACGAGACCACTCATGTAAACAGTTTCCCTGGCTGGCTGTCTCTGCACTCTGTAATGCCAAGAGGGTTCATCTCTGAGGTCAAGTCACTTGTGACCTCACTGTGATTAACCTTCCTGGCCAGGGACATTGTTTACATGAGATTATTCAGAGGGTGGGAGGGAGACACTGAGAGAACATCTCACACAAAGTTGGAATTAAATGTTAGGGTCCTATTACACCAACAGATTATCTGACAGATTTTTTTGAGCCAAAACCAGGAGTGGACTATACACAGAGAACAGGTAATGGAAAGACTGAGATTCCTCGTCTTTTCAAATCCACTCCTGGCTTTGGCTTGCAAAAATCTGTCAGATAATCTGTTGGTGTAATAGGACCCTAAGTCTCCACTGTGTATCTTATTTCACATTTGCTGTGAATGTTTTCATTTTATTTTGTTTTTAGATTTTGATGGCAAACGATAAAGCGTGCAGAATGTTTGGGTACAGTAGCCTTGAGTTAATCGGCATGAGTCTCTCCATGTTGATCCCTTCCTCCAGCCACAGAATTTCTGAGACTCTGGAAGAAGACCTGATAGAGGCTGATGGGATTTCCAGAGTACCCGGAGAAGTGGTGAGTGATGGTTAGTGGGATATGTGGTCAGAAAATCGCCCGTTGTTTCAATCAAATTTTTATTTTTAACATTTTATTCATTTTTTTTAAGAATTGTTGGTGATTTTTTTTTCCAACTTCCATTTTACAATCTATATTATAAAATAATCCCAAAACCTTGCAGTTTCCATTCGTACCACTAGATCTAAAACTAAGCTAACTACTGAGGCTGCTGTACAATATATTGATCTGCACAGCATTTCAGGGAAAGATGACACAAGTAAATAGAGAAGACAATAGATGAAGCTCACTGCTTAGTCTCCCCCTCCCTGTAGAATGATCGCTTCAAAGGTCACAGGTTATGCCCATTAAAGGGAACCAATCACACACAAATTGGCCATAAAGATAAGGAAACGTGCTGGTACATCAGCCAGCACGCTTCCTAACCATCCCCCTGTCCCCTCCGTCCCATGAACATTCAGCCCGCAAAGTTAGTTTAATAGTGTCCCGCGCTGTATGCAAATTACCATCTAAGTAGTCAAGGTGGGCGGGCGGCTGGTCAAGTAGTCACAGTGGGCGGGGGCTTCGTCATGTAGTCACAGGCTCCTGGGCCGCCTTCGGTGCTGTAATCACGCCCCTCCGGGCATGTTGTAAAGCGGCTCCTGGTGACGTCACTCGGGGGGGCCGGCATTGCACGTCGGCCACGCCGACATCTTTACTAAGCTGCGCATGCGCAGTACAGTGGGTGAAGCCATCTTCTCAGGCTGCACTGCGCATGCGCAGCTTAGTAAAGATGTCGGCGTGGCCGACGTGCAATGCCGCCCCCCCCGAGTGACGTCACCAGGAGCCGCTTTACAACACGCCCGGAGGGGCGTGATTACAGCACCGGAGGCGGCCCAGGAGCCTGTGACTACATGACGAAGCCCCCGCCCACCGTGACTACTTGACCAGCCGCCCGCCCACCTTGACTACTTAGATGGTAATTTGCATACAGCGCGGGACACTATTAAACTAACTTTGCGGGCTGAATGTTCATGGGACGGAGGGGACAGGGGGATGGTTAGGAAGCGTGCTGGCTGATGTACCAGCACGTTTCCTTATCTTTATGCCCAATTTGTGTGTGATTGGTTCCCTTTAACACTTTTCATTCATGTCTGTTGAACAGCTTTTGTTTATTGTTGTATATGTCCATGGGGCCTGCTGTAAAGCATATCTCTAAATGCTGTTAAAAACAGCTTAGGCAAGATGGCTGCTCCATGATACTGTACAAACATTAAATCCAAGAAATTAGAAATGGTTGAAAAAAAATACCATGTCCATACCATGTCGCCCTAGGGTAAAACTGACTTGTTATATATGTTCCTTAAGTGGTTACGATTACAACGATATGTAACATGTATAACTTTTATTTGATTTGATGGCTTGTAAAAAATTTAAACCTTTTAAAGAAAATATATGTTCCTTAAAATCGCTCCATTCCCAGGCTTATAGTGCTTTTATCCTTTGGTCTATGGGGCTGTGTCAGGTGTCATTTTTTGCGTCATGATGTGATCTTTCTATCGGTACCTTGATTGCGCATATACGACTTTTTGATCGCTTTTTATTACAATTATTCTGGATTTGATGCGACCAAAAATGCGCAATTTTGCACTTTGGGATTTTTTTGCGCTTACGCCATTTAACGTGTGAGATCAGGAATGTGATTAATTAATAGTTCGGGCGATTACGCACGCGGCAATATTTATTTATTTATTTTTATTTATAAAATTGGGAAAGGGGGGTGATTCAGACTTTTATTAGGGGAGGGGATTTTGTGTTATTAAAAATACATTTTTCTTTTACTTTACACATATACTAGAAGCCCCCCTGGGGGACTTCTAGTATATGTACTCTGATCTCTCATAGAGATCCATGCAGTATAGTTATACTGCATGAATCCATGAGATCGGTGTTCTATTGCTTTTGGCTGCTGCAGCCGAAAGCAATAGAATGCCGAGCCGGGATCAGCGCCATTACGGCGCAGACCGTGGCCCGGGATGGATGCGGGGATGGCCCCCCCCCCCCGCAATTGCGCCGCAATTGCGATCCCCCCCCCCACTAGACCACCAGGGATGGAGATGAGCAAGTATTTTGAAGCAGCTGTCAACTTTAACAGCTGCTTCTAAGTACTTAATTAGCGGGCACGTCGATCGGACCGTGCCCGCTAATAGCCGCGATCCCGGGCTACATGCTGCACCCGGGATCGCGGCAGTTCAGAGGGGGGTCGCCCCACGACCCCCCTCTGATCTCCCATAGCGGCACGAGGACGTTCAGTAATGTCCTGGTGCAGCTATGGGTTAAGCGTATCTGCCATTACAAAAAAAACTTTTGACATGTCAAAAGTTTTTATTGGCTAGGTTGTGAGTGCTTAGACCCTGACCGATCAATAGAACGAGACGGGAGACATCAGTGCTGCCATGCGCTCCTCTCCCCGTGTGTGGGAGCTTGTCACACCACATTGAAAGTCTGTCTAGGTTATGTGAGACAGTCGGGAGTGATTATGTGATGGGCTGACTGGTTCGTTCTGCTGATTGGTCGCGGTGCAATCACTCGTACCTCAACCAATCAAATATTTTTAGTGACCGTTCCCATTTAAGTTCATTGTCTACACTTTTTAATAAAGAAAGCTTTCAGTCGTATTTTATAACCTTGTATGTTCTGTCAAATTACTAAACATTTCTCCTGTCTCTGTACATTTTCCCTCTCAGGTTGAAGCAGTAAGAAATGGGGGAGAGGTGATTGTATTATGCCTCTGGATACGCAGAGTGAAGAACCAGTGCTTGCTGTTTCTGGACACTGTACAGATCATCACCACAGTTCTGTCTTTCCAGCAGGATGTGAGTCTCTGAATTACTAAAACAATCTTCCCCTGGACCGCTACAGTGTAGTGCTTTTTAGGGCTTAGTCCTGTGTCCGCCACACATTGTCCCATGACGGGTGATATGACCTGTTCTTCTCTAGAAGCATTGGGGGAGATTTATCAAACATGGTGACAAGTGAAACTGGCTCAGTTGCCCCTAGCAACCAATCAGATTCCACCTTTCATTTTCCAAAGATTCTGTGAGGAATGACAAGTGAAATCTGATTGGTTGCTAGGGGCAACTGAGCCAGTTTAACTTTACACCATGCTTGATACATCTCCCCCATTATCTCTAGGAAAGAATATTAGTATCACTATAACTATAGGTTAGCAGACTTGCCAGAAGTTGTCACAATATATAAAAAGAGTTTAGGAGATTAGTTGATTTTTTTTTTAACTACAAGTTTCTGCCATGAAGTTCACTTTTTGTATTTTATCCTGAAGAGTGCCAGAAATGATGATTTGCAGGTACACACAGGCACATTATTTATGGTGACCTCCATTGTTTTTGCCCTTCTCCCTCTCCCTGCAGTATATCACTGTGCGTTAGGATACAGGATTCTGCTAGAGAGGGGTGCTGTGGAACTCCCTCTCCTAATGCACAGTCATATGCGGCCGTATGCATGGAGAATAGGTGTTCGGTAAGATATTCCAGCTCTTGGTTCAAAAGAAAGGTCATTTCAATCCATTACAATCATGTGCAGTGCTGCACAATAGTCATTAAAAAAAAGAAACACTGATGGTGCACTTAGATTAATGTATTGTGTATGCACAACCAGTGCTCTATCCATTCTCTGTGTTGCTTCCAAATATTCATCAGCTATATGGGAAACTTATACAGAATTAATAGAGAGCTGGCTATGCATTTCTCTGACTGCTCCTTCAGGGTATTCTTCTCTTGCTCTACTTCTCCTCCTCTACCTTTTACTGTTGGGGTTCCCCAGGGATCAGCCTTGGGTCCCCTCCTATTCTCCCTTTATTCAGCCCCAATCGCACAGAATATTAGCATGTCTAGCCTTCAATACCATCTCTATGCTGATGACACCCAGCTATACATTTCTTCCTGTGACATCACCCCTTCATCCCTACAAAACACAAGTGACTGTTTAGCGCTGTTTCTAACATTATGACCTTTCTATTTCTTAAACTCAATCTTTCTAATACGGAACTATCTGTATTATTTCCCTCTAGCCAACCTAAACCCGACAACTCACTCTGTCTGTGGTACAAGCATAACTCCTGTAACTCCCTACTAATCAGTCTTCCTTTCTCTAAACTCTTCCCTCTCCAGTCTGTCCTGAATACAGCAGCCAGACCCATCTTTCTCCCCAGCCGTTATACTGATGTCTCCTCCACTGTTAGTCACTGCACTGGTTGCCCATTAAAGGGGTTATCCAGTGCTACAAAAACATGGCCACTTTTCCCCCTACTGTTGTCTTCAGTTCAGTTGTGGTTTGCAATTAAGCTCCATTTACTTCGATGGAACTGAGTTTCAAAACCCAGCCCAAACTGGAGACAACAGTAGGGGGAAAGTGGCCATGTTTTTGTAGCATTGGATAACCCCTTTAAGTCCTGAATTCAGTTCAAACTCCTCACCCATAAAGCTCTTCACAATTCTTCCCCTCTATACATCTCCTCTCTCATCTCCACCTACCATCCTACCCAAGGTTGGAAACCCGCAATCTATTACTTGTTTCCTACTCTGTGGTTAGGACAAGTTGATTTTTTCCTGGACAGCCTCTCTTATATATGTCACATTAAATGCAATGTCCCATTATATGTCATTAATTGTAATTATTGGGAATGGTCTTTGTTTGCACAATTTGTAATAAACTGTAAATATGGATATTACATTTCTGTATTTGACGATAGTGTCCCCTTTGTGTCTTTTAGGGTAGGATTGTGTCCTGTGATCCATCTTGTGCACAGTTGTATGGATATATGGATCCAGAGGAGCTCTTGGGGCAACATATTACAGATTTAATGCCAACAATTCACATTCCGCATCATAGGAAAGAGATGTCACAGGTACCTTTGACAAGAGACAAAGCAGATAATACATCATATGACAAAGGAGTGTGGCTCTGGAAAAGGGAGCGTGGTTCAGGCAGAGGTGATGTGGTTTATAATGAAATTACACCATGTGGTAAAATTGTACCAGAAATCAGACCCAAGATTGTGGCAAAGCTTAAAGGGAACCAGTCACAGTGGTACAACTTTACATCCACTATCATAAAGTGTGAAGCTTACAGGACGGCCCCTGTGTGACACTACAGTCATCTGCAACCGAGAATCAGTTCAGGAGAGGCGTGATTACAGAGGAAATCTCCCGACAGCCCTAGGTACTTCACCCCCAAGGATCACCCATGTGCCTACATAGCCGTAATTTGCATACATCACAGGAAATTGTCATTTTTAGGGACTATGAGGAGAGCTGATAGGGATGACTTATACGTTCAGAAACAGTGCTGGGGGGCTTGGCCATTTTGGCCATGATTGGTTCCCTTTAAGCTAACTAATACTTTTTGTAATTTTGTAAGCAGAATATGTCATACTAGACAGCTATATTACACATCAGTGTAGAACCCCTTCTGACGTAGAATAGAACAGATTAGTAATATTTAGATCTGATGTAAAGACATTAGAGGGCTTGTCCAGGCTTAGAAAACATGGCCTTTTTTCCCCCAGAAACAGCACCTCTCCTGTCCCCACTTCCACTGGAGTGAATGGAGCTGAGCTGCAATACCATACAACCTGAAGACACAGGTGGCGCTGTTTTTGCAAGAAAGTAGCTTCGCTTTTTCTTATCCTGGATAATTCCTTTAACTAAAGTAAATATTTGTCTGCCCCTTGAGCGGATTATCTTTTCCCACAGTTTTGTCTTACTTTAGTGATTATCCCACAGGATTATCATTAACATTTGGCCTACTGGTAGGAAATTAGTATGACATCTGAAGGTGGGAGTGTTACTCGTGGATGTGATTTATTAGTGATACATGGGTTGTTTAAGGGGCTTATATGCTTAAAGAAGTTCTTCAGTCAATAACCTTTCCCTAGAGAATTATAGTAAAAGCAGTGTTGAGGGAACATCCAATAGTAATTATTTAGGTTGCAGCCAGATTGGTTTCAGAGGACGCTGGTGCAGTACCATGGTGGTGTAGACCCTGCAGCTTTATGACTTCCCTCTGTAATGGAATCTCAAGGATTGGCAAAGCCAACAGCAGAACTATGACAACTTTGCATGTGATCCAAGATGACAAAGAGTACAACAGCTGTATCGGGGCACCTCATCAGTTGCAGGTTCTGTAGTGTCGTGTAGAGATGAGCGAATATACAGTAAGGACGAAGCGAAGCGCTTCGTCCTTATCTGTATTCCGCTCATCGGGCTGCGGCGCTTTGAAGTGTGCTCCGCTCCGTACCGCTCCTTCTCAGGTGCTGGAAAAAAGATGGATCCCGGCCTGGGAAACTGGGAGAAGATCCCCAGGACAGGATCCATCTTTTCCCAGCACCTGAGAAGGAGCGGAGCACACTTCAAAGCACCGCAGCACGATGAGCGGAATACAGATAGGGACGAAGCGCTTCGCTTCATCCTTACTGTATATTCGCTCATCTCTTGTGTCGTGATATTAAAATTTGACCATGTATAAATGTTTAGTGTTACATAAGGTCTTTGCACCATGAAAAACACATCTGTCCCATTGTAAAGCATGGAGAAATTTATATATAAAAAAAAAAAATTGTGCCCAGGAAGAAGATAATATTTGGCTGTAGTAATCTCAAGATTGCTGCTTAAGGCTGGGTTTACACTAACCTAAAATGGACATTAAGTTCCCAGCTTGGCCCCCCCCGGTTCTGATGACCCAAACTGAATTGTGACCATAATAAGGACATAAAATACATCCATATTAGGCATAGATGTGTTTAGATGGGGACCAGGACATGGATATCCACATGGTGTGAATATCAGCAATGGGGGATTGGGAGTCCCTAGTCTAATTTCACTGATGAATCTGTATATAAGACGTGGTGTGTTGTATTGTTTCAGAGTATTCAGCAACAACGGGTGGTCGGAGTGACACGTAATGGAGCTACTTTTCCTCTAAGTCTGACTTTAATAAATGATTTTCCTGATGAAGTGTCTCCAGTGGAAGAATACTATGCCAGCCTCAGTGTCCTGTCTTCTATCAGCGGTCTCATCACGCTGTATCCTGATGGGAACATCCAGGGAATCAATGGAACATTTTCACGCTCCCTTTTTGGATATGACAGGATGCAACTCTTGGGAAAGGTAGGAGTCCTGTTTGTAAAGGGCCTGAGAGCAGCCAACAAGTTGATAAAAAGAACCACTACCTAGGTCCATTGTACTGGCAGCCGTTATATCTGTCCTGAGCCCCGATAGAGAATGTAGTTTTGTGGATTCGTCCTGTGACTGAGAGCTTCTGCGATAAAGGTACTTGTCAGCTACATTGTTGGAAGATAAGATCCCCATACACTTAAGACTGTAGACAGCCGAACCTGCCATTAATCTAAGATGTATGGGGCCATCCCGAACAACCACAGACAGATGATGTTGCTGGTAATAGTTTGTCCAGAGAGTGATAGGCCATAGCGAAATCGCTCTGGCTGCAGCTTACCCCTCCCCATAGAGAACACAGCAATGCTCAGTTGTGATGAATGTTCCTGTGTGCCAGACGATCGTATGTACGACCATCAGATATTGAAAGTGTATGGGGTTTAGAGAAAGCTAAACAATCGTTCAGGCACTGTCTTGTGTGTATTTCTATCTTTAGACAAGGGATGTCCTAAGTCTTCTCTAACATCCTTCGGAAGATTGCAAATCCACATTCATCCACTACTACAGGCATCTTGCTTAGTTTGCAGACTTTATTTATCTCTGAATGAAATAGGAGTGGCAGGTTTGGGGTGGTAAACTATGGTTTTCTGCACTTCTTAATTTATAAGTTTTTTTTAAAGGGGATTTCTGCGGTGAAATGATTGATAGTCTATCCTCAGGATAGGCCAACAACTGCTGATCACTGGGGTGACAACACCTAGCACCCACGTCTGTTAGCTGTTTAGCATCCCGCACCACACAGTGAACTGGGCCATTACTGTAGCTCAGATCCCATTGAAGTGAATAGAAACTTAGCTGCAGTAACGAGGCACCACCACTACATAATGGACAATGCGCGACTTCCGGTCCTGTTCACTGTGTGGTGCAGGATGCTGAACAGGTGATTGATAGGGGTCCAGGGTGGTCACCACACTGTTCAGCAATCCTGAGGATAGTCCATTAGTTACTTCAGCCTGGAAAACCTATTCAAATAAAAATATTCAAGCAATATTCAAGCAAATAATTTTGTACTTTTTACTAAAGAATTACTGTGTTCTTCCTCACAGAACATTACCTTTCTGATTCCCGGATTTTACCATTATATGCGAAGTGCTGAGGAAGAGGCGTCTCTTCAGTCCCCACCAGAAGAGGCACAAGTTAGAAGCAAATCTTGTGACGTCATTTGCAATGGTGCCACAGGTGAGAAAGCAAACATTACAATATGTAAATGTACTTACCAAGGCTTATACATGTGTCATTCCTATATGCAATGCTTTAAAGAGTCACTGTCATATATATATAATGCTTTTTTATTTGTATAGCGCACACAGATTCCGATGCACTTCACATAGTTTTGCCAATAGATCTATTACTTCTCCAGTTTTCTCCTCTCAGCCTTTCCTGACCATGCTACCTATATTTCTTATATTTTTTTAATGAATATTTAGTTTTCCTTACCATAACATTAACTTACACTGTCTTGTGCTTTAAATTGTAGAGAAGTCTGTACAAAAATGCAGGTCAGAGGATCTACTGGCGGCTGGAGAAGGATACCAGCATCCTGCTTGTTCTATAGTGCTGAGTCCATCATCTCCCTTATCTGCCAGGTATCCTTATTTTCCCTTTTTTGTGGTTTCTTACATTCTATACAGAAATTTGGAGATCACAGATGAAATTCATCTTGTCAATTTTCTGATTTTATATTTCCATATTTAGGGTGTGTTCACATAATACAGATTTTCTGCTACTGATCCTCATCCTGCAGTGTGTGGACGCACCTTTATAAGGCTGGGTTCACACTACGTATATTTGAGGCTGTATTTTTGAGGCTGTATAGCAACCAAAACAAGGAGTGGATTGAAAACACAGAAAGGATCTGTTCACATAATGTTGTAATTGAGTGGATGGCCGTCATTTAATGGCAAATATTTGCTGTTATTTTAAAACAACGGCTGTTGTATTGAAATAATGGAAGTTATTTACCGTTATATGGCGGTCATCCACTCAATTTCAACATTGTGTGGACAGAGCCATTCTGTGTTTTCAATCCACTCCTGGTTTTGGTTGCTATGAGGACCTGACATGAGGACCAAATACAGCCTCAAATATACATAGTGTGAACCCAGCCTTAGGGTGCCTTCACTCGTACTGGATCTGCAACGGATTTCACGCTGCGAGTTTGCAGCGAAATCTATTGCGGATCCTGGTATAGTGAAGTTCTATGGGGTCACATACCCGCAGCAGAATTTTCATTCCGCTGCAGATATGCGACCCGGCCCCTTTAACCCCCCTGCAGCCCCCGGAGCATACATTACCTGCTCTGAGCCATGGCTGTGTGAGGCTCCCGGCTCCCCTCGCTCCTCATCAGCCAATCAGTGTCTTAACGTGGCCAAACACCTTCAACAACTGACGGGCAAACGATTGTTTAGCCGTCAGTTATCTCTCCCGTCCAGTGTCTATCCCCCCCATAAACAGGATTGTTCAGCACGGCCGAGCCTTCCTGTGTTCTCTATGGGGAGTAAAGGCACTGTTGTAAGCCAGATCGGCTAACCATATAATGTCAGATAGCTGGCAGCTGTGTCATGTATATAGAAACCACTAATTTATAATCTGTGCAGATCCCAGGAGTCAGGTTCCCACCAATTTGACGGCTATGGAATAGACATGTTAGATCAGGTCTTTTTCATTCGTACAATAATGTACATTTTCTCAATATACACTTAATTGCAATGTACACAAAGGTGGTGGTGGGGAGGGGGTGATGTTTTAGGTATCTGGAAAATAAGGCCAATCCTGTAACTTTGAGGGTAACTGGAAAATCTGACAACCTGCAGTACACATCATTGTGACTCACTTTCTTTGTCTGATTAGGACGCTGAATGGCCACCATAGATCTGCTTATGGAAACCATTGTACCCTGAACTTGCCTGCATGTTGCTTCTCACCTGGGACACCTACACAAGATGAACCACAGCAGGGAGGTCAGGAGAAATGCAACCTACACGACCTCCTTCCAAGCTTGGGTATGGAGCTGGACTTGGCACCTCTCACCCACTGTCTGCAGAGTATGAACTTAACAGGAAGCCACAGCAAACAGAATCCACCTTGTGTAAATAATTCTCCTTGTGCCTCAAAGGTGGAGAAAACACAGCCTCCCCCTATGGACAGTACATCTCCAGTTACAGTACAAGTAGCGCCATTACCTGTTTCTCCGGGGTTCCCAGCAGTCATTCCTTCTCAAAGCTCTGATCCCGCCATCAGTGGCCAGACCCAAAACAGCACAAGCAATACTCCATCTTGTAACTGCACCAGCACAGAACAATGTGCACAGTGTCTTGATAGATCACTGGTAATCACAAGTCCTCCTCCATTATGTCACAGTAGTCCAGTCAATGATAAATCACATCCTTTGCCCTCTCAGAATACAAATTCGCCAACGCATGATTCCTCTCTAGCCAGAGTACTGTACCCTGAACATGATGAAGCGTGTGCTGGGGATGAAGTCCCATCCACTACTGTTGAATCTGATCATCCACATGCCAACCACTTCAGAGAACATCCCTCTAAGAACTCATACTCAGATCAAGATTCTTATGACTTACCCAACATATCTCCAGGAGAAGCCACTGGCCAGGATGAAGATGTGCGGCTTCCAGGGAAGGAGTTTACCAATGAAAAATCTACACCTGTTAAAGATGTCATAACCCAGTCATTGATGGTGCCTCAATGTGCCAACAAGCCTCACGCTTTGTATCTCCCAACTCAATACATTAGCTCTGAAATAAGGGAAGGCATTTTTACTGGAAGCTGCTATCACCGGGATGGCTCCAGACTTTGTAAGAAAGTATTGTCATTCATTTCTCTTCATTTGGTTTAACTGCACGTGTCGACAGTTTTGACTCCCTGATACCCCATCACTGCTATATAGGGGTTAGGGAGACTTGGATATATCTATGCCATGTATGCAGGATCTACTTGTAATCAATCAATTCTACAAGTGTCCATTGTCCAACATTTACTTAGAAGGCAAGTGTCCTGGAGGCTTAGAAGCTTAGAACCCTTCACATCTACAGTAGGTTTGAATGACGTGTCCGATGAATCCTGCTTTGTCTGCTGTTCCCTGCAGAGAGGATGTTCTTTTTGCATGGTGTGCTGCATTACTGATGGAGCGCATGGTATGTTCAAAAAGGTCACTCTAGCCCCTATAGAGCAGTGACAGCGTGGTTGTCTCCCTGCTTGTTCTACCTTTCGGTCAGGGTCTGGACACGCAGACCCTGATAGATACAAACTTTTGACCTGTCTCTAGGGGCTTCCATTCTAATTCTGTTTACTGCTAGCTGCAGAGATTAAGGGGCAGACGCACGCTGCAAAATGCTTCTCCCTCTTCATTCTAGCAATTGTATGCGTCTTAGCCCCGGACCCGCACCGATACAAACCTCTGAGGTGTCTCTATGGAATGTCAGAAGTTTTTTCAAATGATGAGGTACACTTTAAAAATTAGACTGCATAGCAAATACATAGCTGATAAGATATTTTCCTAGTGCATTTGACCTCCTGTATTGAGGTTATCTTGCAGCCCATAGAATCAAATCGAAGCTCACTGAGCAATTTCTAAACTTCTCTTAGGAAAATGAAGCGTGGCTCCTGCCGGCAAGAAGGACACTTATTTTTGAGATTGATTTCTTACACAAGTCCAGTTGTGCTATATGTTCACGCTGCATTGTGAAAAATATCACTTTCAATTACTAAATAGTGTGTGACTTATGTCTTTTGTAACAAGATAAAGGTGAAGTTAAAGGGAAACTCGGCGAAAATGTTTTCTTTCATATCAACTAGCGATTTGTAAATTACGTCTATTAAAATATACTTATCAGCTGCAGGAAGAAGTGTGTTCTTTCCAATCTGACACAGTGCTCTCTGCTGCCACCTCTGTCCGTGTCAGGAACTGTCCAAAGCAGTAAAGGTTTTCTGTGGGGATTTGCTACTGATCTGGTCAATTCCTGTCGCAGGCAGAGGTGGCAGCAGAGAGCACTGTGTCAGACTTGAAAGAATCAACATTTTCTGCAGAGCATACAGCAGCTGATAAGTACTGAAAGATTTAAGATTTTTAAAGACAACCAGTCAGCCCTTGGAGCAATGTATAAATCTCCTGCAGCAGCCGTGGCACATACCGGCCGCGGCTGCAGCAGGAGCTTTATACCGGGGAAAAATGACTTTTATTTCCCCAGCTCGTGACAGGCAGCGGCGAAGAAGTAGTCATCTGGGCGGCTCGTGGCCCGTGTCTAGTCACAGCGCTCTGCCTGTCAGCACGCTCCGCGGGATGATTGAAAGACAAAAAGGCCAGTAACGGACCTCTATGCTTGTCAATCATTCCCGCGGAGCGTGCTGACAGGCAGAGCGCTGTGACTAGACACTGGTGAGAAGCCGCCCAGATGACTACTTCCCCGCCCGTGTCTGTCACGGGCCGGGGGAATAAAAGTAATTTTTCCCCGGTATAAAGCTCCTGCTGCAGCCATAGCCGGTACTTGCCGCGGCTGCTGCAGGAGCTTTATACATTGCTCCAGGAAACCATATCGGCCCAATTGGCATGATTGGTTCTTTTTAAATAGAAGTTGCAAGTCTATATAACTTTCTGAAACCAGTTAATTCGAAAGAAAAAAAGAATGGGCCAGTGTACCCCTTTAATGAAGTTTTCGCTTAAAGAAAACCCTTGTCCATATTCCCTATAAGACTATATGATTGTCATAGAGGGAATCCCCCATTCTGGCACTTGATCTGGCAGATTCTGTCTGTTCCTATATTACATGGTTGTCGATCTGTTTGGTTCCCATGCACTGCAATGTTTTCATGCATCAGCTCTCATTTGCTATACAATATCATTTACTTATATAACTCCTACTTTCCCCAGTAGCATTCACCAATCAGTCAATGAGGCGAATAACAGAAGCCTTTACACTCATACTGTATGAACAGTGCCTTATAGGTAGAATTCCACTGAAAGTCGCAGCATTTCTATTGTAATAAATAGACAGAATATTGATTTAATTAAAATTCTTTCTCTTTTAAGATATTCAGTTTGAAGTGCATGCTGCGTGCTCCGCTGGCCTGCCGCTATTCAATGTTTGGGTTTGTAAAGACATGATGCAGGGGCAGAGAGAAGCCATTGCCAGAACCCGCCTTCTGCTCTCCAGTTTGGCTAGTTCATCTCAGTCTCTCCTAGAGCAGTCTGAGCGCAGTCTAGGAGAGGTAAGTAACAACACTAAAATACGGGAACCAGGGCCACAAAGATTTATGTCTCCGCTGTCAATCAAATCACTACCGTAGCTTAGATATTCTGCAATGCAGTCACATCAGTAGCGTGTTCTGCAGGTGTCAGATTACTTCATGCTTTGGCTGCAGCTGTGACAGTGATAAGTAGTGCGGATATCTCCTCATACTACAAGAGATTTTATGTTATTACGATGTATGTAGTTTCACATTTTTACTTAAGATCTGTATATTTAAAAGCAAAGCAGTTATGAAGTGTAAATTATTTTTGGTTATTCATATATTTTCTGCAGCTTGTCAATTTTTGGCTTTGTTGTATAGACTGGGAGGGATCAGTAGAGTCATCTCATTATTGTTAGAAGGCAGTGAATTTAATGACAGCAGCTGTATTGTGTTGCTGAAGTCTCCGATAATGTTATGTTTTCACATTTACGTTCGGGACCAAACCCTCACTTCCTCCTCAATAGCCATGTGAAGTTGGCAGGTTTATCAGTAATATTGTGCAGCCATTGGTTAGGAAATTGGAACACAAAAATGGAAAGACAGCCTAAGGGCCCTATTACACAGAGCGACAATCGGCCGATTATCGATCTGTGTAATCGAGACAACGATCAGCCGATGACAGTGATCATCGGCTGATTGTGTCTTTTGGTCCTTACCTAAAATCATCGGACGCAGACAGCACGTCCCTACGTTTAATAGAAAGAAAATCTGTATACATTACCTCTCTGTGGTCCCGGTGTTCTTCTCACTTCCCAGAGCTGCCTCTGTAGCTTTAGAGAGGGTTTACATTATTGATCTGGCCGTCATCTGGGTATCTAATAGGACCCTAAGACAGGATAAACACACTGTATGATAGTATGAGAGTATTTCACATTTTTAATCTTTATCTCTTTTACCGTTACCTTATATACATTGAGGCTGCCATAAAGCACACACATACAATGTTGAACTGATATACAATAGAAGAAGAATGTGTCTGAGGAAGAAGGCATGGATGATCCTCAAATACAAGCAAGAAAACATTGCTGATGTATGTAAAGAATGTTCTGTAAATGCATTCTGAGAGAGACTCATTTAAAAGGTTTATCAGGGACTATAGTACCAACTTATCCTTACACCCCTAAAGTGGGTTCTGGTGACAGATTTTCTTTACATTATATTGCCACTTCATTCTAACTTTTCTCTATGGTAGCTGATCCGCAGCAATGCTGAAGCTGGACATTGCACTGAAATACAAGATCTCCAGACGCTTGGTGCCTGTGGTGGTCAGTATGAGGAGCAGTATGAGACTTTGTTCCCTCTTGGTAAAGGAGCGTTTGGCTTTGTGTGGTCTGCAAAACACAAGGAAGATGCAAAAGAGGTCAGTGTTTACATGCAGATTTTGATTCTAGTACCAACTCTCTGATAGGGATTTTTTTTTTCTAGTATAAGACTATATTCCCACTACGTAAGTTCCGTAACTTACGTAGTACTGCCTTCTAAGGGATCCCGTCCGAAGTGTATACACATGTGTATACACTCCGGCCGGGATTCCTAGTGGCACCGCAAAAAAATTACGTCACTTTTCTGTGGCTGCTATTCAGTGAATAGCGGCCGCAGAAAACCTTGCCAGTTAACAAAATGGAGCAACGGGGAATTCGAATGCGGGCGCATACGGATGCGCCTGCATCCGAATTCAGCAGGTGTAAAGATCATCTGGCCAGTACTGCAGTACCAACCGGGATGATCTTTTCTGACACCGCCCATTCCGTGACCCGGCCGGGTCACTGAACGGCCGGTATCATACAAAGTGTGAACATAGCCTAAACCTTCTACTATAAACTGAAACTTTTGTTCTAGAATTTAGAGATAAAACTAAATCAGCTTCATATGTTCTGTCTATAGGATTGGGGATAACAATTAGGGGGGTTAACCGCTGGGACCCCCACAATCCCAAGAAAGGAGGACATAATCATCCCAGAAAGAATGGAGCAGCCACATTGGTCTCCGTTATTTTTTTCATGGAAGCGGGAAACATTTCTGAGTACTGACTTCTGAGTTTATGGTCCCCTTACGACTGCCCATTTATTCTGAGGACAGTTGTGCCTGTTCTCAGGTTCAGTGGGGCTCCTGGTGGTCAGACTCCCGCTATTCTGCTTGTTATACTCTATCCTATGAATAAGGGATAACAAGCTGAGATGGGAATATTCTTTTAAGAAACCAGTTGAATTTGTGATTTAGTCCACTGTTTCTGCAAACCTTCTTTAAAGAGGTATTCCCACCTCAGCTAATATAGTTATACTTGCAGGATTCATCAAGTTAAAGGGGATGTACCATCAGGTACATCCTCTTCAATCTGACCCAGGGATAAAACAGCGCCATCACGAGGAAGCCGGTGCCGAGGTCCCTTTTTTGAACCGCGGGCAGGTTCCCGTGTACAGCGTTATTCTATCCTCAGGTACCTGGGTGGGGCTGAAGCACTGGAGGCAGGCCGGCCCGCCCCCAGTGGGAGGGAATTCTCTCCTCTCTATGACGCGGCTTCATTAGAATCAATGGAGCTGCGTCATAGAGGGGCGGGGGATTCCGCCCACCGGGGGCGGGCCTGCCTTCCTCCAGTGCCTAAGACCCAGCGAGGTACCTGAGGATAGAACAGCGCCGTTCACGGGAACTTGCCCGCGGTTCAAAAAAATGGGTCAGATTAAAGAGGATGTACCTGATGGTACATCCTCTTTAAATATTTTTGCAATTACATTCACTTAGCAAACTTGCCTCCTTTTCCGGATATGCTGTTCTTTCCCTTCCATTGTTTACAGTCCATTGTCTAGGTCACTGACCACCACTCCTCTCTTCAAACAGTGGTCTGGCAAGGGGAATATAAATTCAATTATATTTATACATATTGTAAAGTGTATATACACGATATATCAGAATATCTACATTATAGCCATATGTACACCATCAAGACCACTGTTTTAGATCAGAGTGGTGGTCAGTAACCTAGACAACAGACTGTAAACAATGGGAGGGAAAGAGCAGCATATCAGGAGTAGGAGGCAAATTTGTTAAATGAATGTATTTGCAAAAGTATTTATCTTGAGACGCCCTATGTGTATAACTATGTTCAAATTTCAAAATACATTTGTATTAGAAAATGACTTTCATACACATAAACCAATCCCCACCACTGGAGATATACTTTAAGGAGACCTTTTATACATTTCCATTGATCTAATCTTCATCTTCTGTCATGTCTCTATGATTTGCCCAGTGTTTGTGGAAAGTTGAGGTGCACTTCAAGAAACAAGAACCATAATATCTCGTGCGTCTTATTGGGGGACACAGACACCATGGGTATAGGCTGCTGCCACTAGGAGGCTGACACTAAGAAAAAACAAACTAAGTCGGCCCCTCCCAGCAGGCTATATCCGCCCACTGGCACTGAGCTAATCCAGTTTAGCTTAGTGTCAGTAGGAGGCAGACGCAGGTCTGGTTATTCCAGACCAGTTTCTGCTTGTTTTTCTTTAGATTGCTAATTTTTTCTTCCTAACAGGTCGGGGCACGGTGGGTCACGGTGGGTGAGTCAGGGCACAGAACCTAACTGGAAAGGGGCTGTTTACCCTAGGTTGCCACCGGCCGGACCCAGCGCCCAGGACACAGACTAGCTCTGCTGTCTGTTGCTCCTTCATGCGGACTTGCTCTGCCAGCCCCTGCCCGCCCAGCCTCCCAAAGTTGAGCGCGGCAGAAGATCCGACAGCATCGGGGGTAAGTATATGCCTCCCCTGCTCTCTCTCCCTCTCATGGCCTATTCAGGTCCCTCGGTCCCCTCCTGCGGCCTGTTCTATCTTTCAGCCCGCCGCCCCCTTCCCCATGCACCTCCAGCTTCCCGGGTCCCCCGTGCTCTTTCATCCCCTGCGGTGTTCCGGTCCTCTGTTCCGTCACTGCATGCGGGGGTCGGGAACTGGGATGCTGGTTTTAGGTGCCGGGTGCGGGGCCTCCTTTTCTGTACGGACCGCGACTTCCGGTGTGCGGCCCGTGACTTCCGGTTCGTGGCCTCTTCTCTGCCGCTCCTCTTCCCTCGGATCCTCCTGGGTTTTTGTATTTCCCGCGCACGGTCTTATGTCTCCCGCGCGGGCCAGCGCCAGACGTCACTCCGCACGTAACGTGGCATCCGTGCGGCCCGGTCGGTGCGGCATCCTGCAGACTGCACAGCTCCACGGTCTACAACAGACCTCAGTCCGTGGGACTACAACCCCCAGCCTGCTTTCCTGGCTAGGATTCTTCTGCGGACCCATCCTTGCCCTCAGCAGCCATCCTGTGCCCTGACCGGACCTCTGCCATCTTTCTGTCTTGTTCCTGGTAAGCTCCTCTCTGGGACTATCTATTGCCTGTTTCTTCTGTTACCTGTTCTGAGTCTTCTCACTGTGTGTATTCTGTTATTCTGCAGGCTTGGTTACTTCTCAGCCTCCAACAGCTGCCTGCCTGAAGGAGCACACTAGCTGGCTTTTTTTTTCTTACTATATATTTGTATATACATATATATATATATTTAGATTTCAATTGCTCTCTTATTTTTTTCATTATGTCTGACTCAAGATCTGATTCCACACGCCGCCAGCATCCTCCTCCTTCCTCTGTTACCTACTATTTCTGTACGTCTTGTAACACTAAATCTGCTTCTGGCCACTCTCAGCCTCTCTGCGCTGCTTGTTCCATGCAGTCCAGTTCGTCTCTTTCCCCTGCTCAGGACCCCCCACCGGAGTCTGAGGAGTCTGCCCCGGCTTGGGAGCGCTCCCTCTGCCAGTCAGTGTCGCAGATGGCTCAGTTGTCTCAGTCTGTGGCGGCTGCTCTTGATCGCCTGTCCGCTTCTTCTTCTGCGCCTGCCCAGTCCCGCCCGGCGGCCTCCAGCGTCCGCCCCGGCAGGAGCCGCTCCCGCAAGCATCTTCGCCGTGCCTCTTCTCGCTCTTCCTCTGGCTCCCCTGGAACCAGCCTGGCCCCTACGCATCCCTCTCCTAACAGCCCCCATGGCTTCCACTGTGGACAGCCTTGTGGCCGCAGTCCGCGATACTTTCCAGTTGAAGGATTCACCGGACCCACCGCCCTCTGATGAGGTCTTTTTCCATAAAAGCGGCCGCTGTGTCCGCAGCACTTTCCCCAGTCACAAGGAATTTGATGACCTGTTTTCGAAATTTTGGAAGACCCCAGACTAGCGTTTCTCAAAACCTAAACACTTGTCGGTTCTTTATCCTTTCCCTGAAGACCTTGTGTCTCGCTGGTCAGGTCCATCCTCAGTGGATCCCCCGATCTCTCGCTCGGAAGGTCACGACTCTTCCGCTGGACAATGCGTCGTCCCTTAAGGATTCCACTGACAGACGCACTGAGTCCTTAGCTAGGTCAGCTTTCGAGGCCTCCGGCTCCTCTCTCCTACCCACACTTGCTTCCACTTGGGTGTCTAAGTCCATTTCAGTGTGGGCTAAGCAACTGAGGGACGGTCTTATTTCTGGCGTATCGGCCGAGGACTTAGCCGACCTCGCCCAACAGATTCAGGACGTGGCTCAGTACCTCTGCTCGGCTTCTCTGGACGCTGCAGCCTGCTCGGCTTTTGCGTCGGCCAATATTGTAGCCATTCGCCGGTCTCTGTGGCTTCATGAGTGGCGGGCTGACAACGCTTCCAAGCGTTCTCTCACCAGTCTTCCTTTTGCTGGCTCTCGTCTCTTCGGGAAACGTCTGGATGACATAATTTCCGATGCCACGGGGGGGGGGGGGGGGGGGGGGAAGAGTACCAATCTTCCCCAGCAGCGCCCCAAGCGTCAGGATTCCCGTCGCAAACCAGGCTCCTTTCGTTCTTTTCGGTCGCTTCCGCCGTCTCGCTCCGGGAAATCTGCGGCCCCTCAGAACAAAAGGTCCGGTTTCTCCAAGAACCGTTCTTCCTGGCAGGCGCGATCTGCTGCCTCCCGCCCCCCCTTTAAGCCTGGCACCTTCAAGCCCTCCTCCTCCTTAAGGTTTTCCCCCACTCGGCTCTCCTCAGGTGGGCGGCCGCCTCCTGTTGTTCCAGGAGGTCTGGCTTGCTCATGTTCAGGACGCTTGGGTGCGAGAAGTGATCTCACAAGGTTACAAGATCGAGTTCGTTTCCGTTCCCCGCGATCGTTTTTTCCTTTCTCGTCCCCCCAGGTCCCCTGCCCTGGCGGCCGGTTTTTCCCAGGCCATCCTTTCGCTCCTCTCAAAAGGAGTGATTGTTCCCGTCCCTCCTCTTCAACGGTTCTGCGGGTTCTATTCGAACCTATTCGTGGTCCCGAAGAAGGACGGTTCGGTACGTCCGATTTTAGACCTCAAACGTCTGAATTGTCATATCCGACTATCTCCTTCCCGGATGAAGTCCCTGCGCTCTGTGATCGCATCTATGGAGCCGGGCGAGTTTCTCTCTTCAGTGGATATTCAGGACGCGTATCTTCACGTGCCGATTTTTCCTCCTCATCAACGTTTCCTGCGCTTTGCAGTAGGGGAGGAGCATTATCAGTTCGTGGCTCTCCCGTTCGGCCTGGCTTCGGCCCCACGGGTCTTCACGAAGACCATGGCGGCACTCATGGCTCTTCTTCGGACTCGAGGTATCTCAGTAACCTATTACTTGGACGACATACTCGTCAAAGCCCCGTCCGAGGACCAGAACTTAGAGAGCCTCCATATCACCCTGGATACGCTCTCACGCTTTGGTTGGCTGCTCAACCGCCCCAAGTCCTCCCTAATCCCTGCCCAGTCCATTGTTTTTCTGGGAATGCGTTTGGATTCAATGCAGGCCCGCGTTTTCCTTCCAGAGGAAAAGTTGCAGTCCCTTCAGGTCGACATCAGAGCTCTTTGCAGCCACCGTCCAGTGTCCATACGTTCCTGTATGAGGGTTCTGGGGAAGATGGTGGCGTCTATGGAGGCAATGCCTTTTGCCCAGTTTCATTCCCGTCCTCTGCAGCTCTTCCTGCTGTCACGGTGGGACAGGTCACTCCCCTCCCTAGATCGGAGGGTGAAACTACTGGCTCGCCTCCGTCAAGACCTTCAGTGGTGGCTGCGGTCTCCGAGCCTCTCTCTGGGTCGCTCCTTTCTTCCCATTCGTTGGCAGATCGTGACCACCGATGCCAGCCTGCAGGGCTGGGGAGGGGTTTGGAACGATCTGACGGTTCAGGGAACCTGGTCGTCCAAGGAAGCTTGCCTCCCCATCAACATCCTCGAGCTGCGGGCGATTCGTCTCTCCCTTCTGCACTGGCAGGCACAGCTCCGCGGTCTCCCTATCGGGTGCAGACAGTCAACACCACTGCAGTGGCTTATGTGAATCATCAGGGCGGGACCCGCAGCAAGGCCGCCATGATGGAAGTGGCGCTGATCCTCTCTTGGGCGGAGGAAACCGTGCTTGCCTTGTCCGCTGTTCACATCCCGGGAGTGGACAATTGGATGGGCGACTATCTGAGTCGTGCACGTGTGGATCCAGGGGAATGGACCCTGCATCCCGAGGTGTTCTCCCAGATCTGTCGCAGGTGGGGGACACCGGATGTGGATCTGATGGCGTCTCGCTTCAACCACAGACTGCCAAAGTTCGTCTGCCGGATGCGGGACCCTCTGGCTCTGGCCTCGGACGCCTTGGTGATTCCCTGGCATCGGTTCAGCCTCCCTTACATCTTTCCTCCTCTCCCGCTTCTGCCGCGGGTGATGAGGAAAATAAAGTCGGAAGGAGTTCCGGTAATCCTCGTGGCCCCGGCCTGGCCGCGGCGCGCCTGGTACACGGATCTCGTGAACCTCGCCACCGACGTCCCCTGGCGTCTACCAGACCGGCCAGATCTTCTCACTCAAGGACCACTCTGCCACCCGCGTTTAGCCACGCTACGTTTGACGGCGTGGCTATTGAAACCTGGATTCTGAAATCACACGGTTTCTCTGATGCAGTCATCAGGACCATGATTAGGGCCCGGAAGCCTGCGTCGGCGAAGATTTATTATCGTTATTGGAGGGCCTACCTCCGTCATTGTGAGGCCTGTTCTGCGCCACCACTTCCTTTCTTTCTGGCGCGACTCCTTGCCTTCCTCCAGGCAGGCCTGGACTCTGGCTTATCCCTGAGCTCTCTTAAGGGCCAGGTCTCCGCCCTTTCAGTATTTTTCCAGAGGCCCTTGGTGTCAGTTACCCAAGTCAGGACTTTTCTCCAGGGGGTGGGGCACGTTGCACCTCCTTATCGGCACCCAGTTCCCCCGTGGGATCTGAACCTTGTCCTGGATGCTCTGCAGTCTCCTCCATTTGAGCCCCTCCGAGATGTGCCTTTGGCCATCTTGTCCTTTAAGGTGGTTTTCCTGGTGGCGGTCACGTCTGTCTGGCGGATTTCGGAGTTGGCAGCTCTTTCTTGCCGTCCTCCCCTGCTGGTGTTGCACCAGGACAAGGCGGTTCTTAGGCCCGTGGCTTCCTTCCAGCCCAAGGTGCTTTTTCCTTTTCCACCTCAACGAAGATATTGTTCTTCCCTCTTTCTGCCCGGCCCCCTCTTATCCAAGGGAGCGCGCGCTCCACAAGCTGGATGTGGTTCGCGCCCTGCGCATCTATCTCTCCAGGACAAAGTCTCTTCGGAACTCGGACTCACTCTTCGTCATCCCTGAAGGTCCTCGGAAGGGGTCAGCGGCGTCTAAGGCGACCCTACGCTCCGCCATCGCTCAGGCTTACCGGAGTAAGGGTAAGTCGCCCCCGTTCCGGATTGCAGCTCACTCTACTCGTTCGGTTGGGGCTTCCTGGGCCATCCATCATGGGGCCTCGGCTCTTCAAATCTGCAAGTCCGCCACGTGGTCCTCGCTGCACACCTTTTCGAGGTTTTACCGTGTGGACACTTTTGCATCGGCCGATGCGAGTCTGGGCCGCAAGGTCTTGCAGGCAGCAGTGGCTTCTTCCTCTTCTTAGCCCCACTCTGTCTCTTCCCACCCAGGGGACTGCTTTTGGACGTCCCATGGTGTCTGTGTCCCCCAATAAGACGCACGAGAAAGGAGGAGTTTTTACTCACCGTAAACTCTCTTTCTCGTAGTCTTCATTGGGGGACACAGCACCCACCCTCTGTTGTCTGTTTTAAGGTTGCCTGTTGGCCTGTGTTTTCAGATTTTGAGTGTGGACTGTTTTTTTCTGTTTGTTTCGGCTCCTCCTACTGCTCTTTCACTACTGGTTTAGCTCAGTGCCAGTGGGCGGGTATAGCCTGCTGGGAGGGGCTGACTTAGTTTGTTTTTTCTTAGTGTCAGCCTCCTAGTGGCAGCAGCCTATACCCATGGTGTCTGTGTCCCCCAATGAAGACTACGAGAAAGAGAGTTTACGGTGAGTAAAAACTCATCCTTTTTCATACATCAGTGATAGTAATTATGTACGTATGTCTCTGTTTCAACAGGTTGTAGTGAAATTTATCCGTAAGGATCGTGTGTTAGATGACTGCTGGGTTCAGGATCCTGAACTTGGGAGGGTTACACAAGAAATTGCTATTTTGTCCAGGATACAGCACCCCAATATTATAAAGGTAAGTATTGGTGTTTCTTTGTTTGCAACTTAGCTTATTCCAAAAAGAAGAACTTGCTCTATATTAGAGATATTTGATTTTACAAATCAATGGTCAACTCAAAAAAAAAAAAACATGATGGAGGATTAGAATCTCCATCAGATGTGGGAGTTAGCCATGTGTACATTGATGTGAAAGGACATTACCTCCAGTAGGGGACAATGTAGAGCAGGTTGTTTTTTTCTGGGAATGGGCTGCTTTGCATACTTTTTTCCCATGGAGCATGGCACGACTTATAAGACTCCATATACCAGTTTGACAGACCCCTTGTTCTGTGCTGTTTTTTTAAAAAAAAAATTCAAAAAGACAGTCTGGGATCTGGACAAGGATGGGAATCCATAAGATAAAAATGTAAGAAAAACCTGTCATGTTCCTACCATTAGAAAAAAAAATGCAGTCCCCAATTGATAGCTTCCCTCTATTAGGTCCTCACAGTGACATAATATCACATGACAGTTTCTGTAGACATTACCCATTTCTCATTTTATAGTGACATCCAAGGTAAGCCGTTGGCAGTGTGATGGGACATCACTGTGACTTTTCAACATGCTGGATAGAGACTGACCTGTTATATGTATTTTTCCTTGTCAAGCCTTTTGTCCTGGCAAACTGAGGGAAACAAGAGTTTTTATGCAGACTCAGTATGTTGATGTAGCATTCAGTATATTGCATCTATTGATTCTTGTCTTACTGGTCATGTTTCCTCTTACTATAATGAATATATCGCAGGTCCTTGGAGTCTTTGAGAATGACAAGTTCTTTCAGCTAGTGATGGAACTCCATGGTGACGCACTTGACCTCTTTGACTTCATTGACAATCAGCCTAACTTGGATGAACCTCTGGCCAGTTACATCTTCCGTCAGGTAAGTGCACATTAGATTGTAAGTTTTTTTTTTTGTGAAAGTCATTAAAGTACTATTAAGATATATAATAAGGCGTTACTAATAGTGAATGTCAGGGCTTCTTGCTCAGATTTCACTGGTAAGCGTTTATGGGGTAAAAAAATATTAGTTTTCTTTGTTCACACAAAATACAACAAGTTTACAATTAAAAAGTATAAAAAGGGGGTGTCCAGATATTGCTGTTTTATATTGTGTTTTTAGTCCCACTGAGAATGTCCACCTTATAATGCTCAGTGCTGGTGGTCGCACTTGCTTAGTAGATCAGTCAGCTCACCTGGATCCTCTTGTGCACTGGCAGTGGATTGGTTTTGCTATTGTGCAGGCCAGTCTATAAGAATCAGTGCACAAGAAACCGCTTTATCTCACCAGCCCTAGACGCATTAGGTGGACATTCTAAGAGTGAATAAAAAGAACTCCAGGGGTCACCATTGCGTAAGTGCGCTATCTACTCACAGGAACTTTTTTTAAACTGATATAATTGAAAACTTGTCCTAATTTAACCCAGTGAATTAAAAGGGTTTTGCTTAACTTTAGTATTGATGTCTTGGGATAAGTCATCAATACCAGATCATATAGGATAGGTCATCAGATGAGACTATCAATACCAATCAGCTGATTGAAAGGTGCTTGGGCTAGCGTTGTGGCCTCATCATTGTTTAGCAGGCACTGTGATATACATTTTGTAGTGGCTGATGAATTAGACTGGGCCACGTGTAGTACCAGGCACAGCCAGTACAAAACATATGGTATTGCGCCTGAATGAGGATTTTACCACAGTAAGGCCATATTCCCATGGGTCTCGGAATGGCCAGTGTTGCAGTACCGGACAGATGATCTTCACTGCTGCTGTATTCCCCGTCCGCACGCTCTATTGTGTGCAATAATTTTTTTCAATGAATAACGGCCACAGAAAACTGACATGTCAGTTTTTTGCGGCGCCACTAGGGATCCCGGCTGGAGTGTATACTATGTGTATACACTCTGGCCAAGATTCCCTCAGCTGCAGCACTACGTGAGTTCCGTAGTAATCACGGCCGTTGTTGCAAATCAGCAACAACGGCCGTCATTACTACAGAACTTACGTAGTGTGAACATAGCCTAAAGATCAAATCAGCCAAAATAGAAGACTTTCAACATTTCCATTGATCATGAAAATGATACACAAACAATTACTCCTGATGGCCTTTAACAGACTCAGCCAAAAACAATCCATCATCGCAGATTTTCTTTGGCAGACTCTAGCTGAAACTGGATGATCATTCGGCACTGTGTTCAACTGCATTCTGTTGTTTTACAGTTATTATTTTTTTCCTTAAAATGAGCATCGAATCCCAGCAAGCTCTCTCATCACTGACACCAGACACACTGACAAGTTTTATTCTGAAAAGCTGATTCAGAGAAATATTTTGGTTTTAAATGATGCCGTAGCACAGAGAAAGTCTCCAGGATTTGGTCTCCACAGACTATAGAACTATGATATTATTGTAGCAGGAATGTAATCATTTATCCCATTCTTTTCTATTGACTATATCTGGCATTTGACAGGACCCGCTGATGCAAGATTAAACTGACTTTTTATATACTATAAGCCGGCTAACATTTTCTCTCGTTTTGTGTTTTGTGCAGTTGGTGTCAGCAGTAGGCTACCTCCACAGTCATTATATTTTGCACCGTGACATTAAGGATGAAAATATCATTATTTCTCCGGACTTCACAATAAAGCTGGTTGACTTTGGCTCAGCAACTCGTTTGCAACCTGGAAAATTGTTCTCTACGTTTTGCGGCACCACAGAATATTGTGCACCAGAAGTTCTGCTTGGCAATCCGTATGTTTGTTTTAGCTTCCATAATTCATCTGCTACTATTACAGATGCAGCTTACTGTTTGTTGTTATGTAAAAGATTGTTCCATTAGAAGAAAGAGCTGGAATGACTGATGCTATCTGAGAAACTAAAGCCCCTATTTCACAGGTTGATGTTGAGAGCAAGTGAGCGCTGCCCACTGCTGGCACTATTCCATACGCCGACAGCAGTGGGGAGGGGGGGGGGGCGACGGGGGAAGCTGCGGGGGCTGCCCGGGTGATTACCAGATCGTCTGGGCAGCTGATAGAAGACAGCAGTGGTCTGCCCCCGCTCCTATCACACAGAGTGAAGGCAGCAGATCGCTGCCAGGCTGATCGTTGGCGTTTCAGCCTGTTGGAAGACAACAATCAGTCGCCATCGTGCATATCGGCTGATAGTTGTCTTCTATTACACTAAACGATTATCGGCCCAATATGGCTGATAGGTCCTTAAAGGAGAAGTCCTGCCAATAGTATTTTTTAATCTGTTATTACTTATGGAAAGTTAGACACATTCCTGATATACATTAATTATGGCAAATGCACATATAGTGCTATTTCCCTTAATTTAGTAGATCAGGGAGGCTTCAAATTCTCTCAAAAACCGTGACATCACGAATCAGGTGTAATTCCTTTGGAGTGTCCAGCAGAGGGCGCACTATATGTGTAAGTCTATGGCACTGTATTGGCTTTGGAAGTCTATGTAATGTAATGTGGTGTAATGTACACTATACTTTATTGATGCAGTATGTTTATGGAATAATTTGGAGAGCAAGGACAGAGAGATTCCATAAACGTACTGCATCAATAAAGCATAGTATACATTACATTACATAAACTTCCTTAGCCAATACAGTGCCATAGACTTAAACATATAGTGCGCTCCCTGCTGGACACTCCATAGGTATTACACCTGATTCGTGATGTCATGGTTTCTGAGAGAATTTGAAGCCTCCCTGACTTATTGAGGTACTATAGTTTAAAAGGGTATGTTGGCCCTTGCGTAAAAATAAATATGCCAGAGGGGTGGGGGAAAGATTGAAAAAAAACTTCTATATATGAAGCTTATTCCAGTCTGCTGTGTAATCAGGTATCCTGGTCCAGAGCTGGAAATGTGGTCTCTTGGGGTGACGCTGTACACTTTGATATTTGGAGAGAATCCTTTCTGTGAGGTTGAAGAGATCCTGGATGCAGAGCTGAACCCTCCATTCTCTGTATCACAAGGTAAGACGTGTTTACTTCCCATATCAATCAGAACTCCTCATCACAAGTTAGTATTTTTATTGCTTGTATATATCCAACTTTACAGAAGTCCTGGCACTATATACCACTCTAAGGACCCTATTATACAGAAAGATTATTGTGCAAAAGATCGTTTTACTATTCAAACTTAGCGATAATCTATCTGTGTGTATGCAGGCATCCATCAAACAACTAATGAAAATTTGTTTGTATGTCGTTGATCGCATCTTTTGCGCTGACCATATAATCTGCGTTAATCGTTTGCAAATCTTTCAGTGTATGTACATATTGTTGGTTTGTTATTATGATCGCTCATATACTAGGGTACGATTATGATCATGACTAACGTATATTGTTCCGTGTATTATAGTTAATGATGTCAGGTCGTTCCCCAAAGCGCTCATTTGCAATTGTTTATCGTTAATTAGTAGAAATGAAAAATTGCTTCGTCTAATAGGACCCCAAATCAGTGTGATGTTGAGTTATCTTGTTATTCTCTATCTACAGGATAGCTAGCTGATGGTGGGAGTCCGACCCCCACGATCCTGACAATAGGGACATAAATTCCCCCAGAATGAATGAAGTGACCCCGACACAGTCCAGGCACAATTTCATGAAGTGTGTATTGTTCTGCTTGGTGATGGTCCTTCTGTTCACCTAGTGATAATGATTGTACTTTGTTTCCTAGAATTACATGATCTTATATCTGGCCTTCTTCATCGTGATCCAGAAATGCGTATGACTCTAGACGAGCTCCTTAGGGACCTTTGGGTGACGCAACCTGTCAACCTTGCAGAATATACCTGGGAGGAGGTGTATCCACCTGCCTGCTCCCAAACAGGTAAGTGAATAAATACTAACATCTGCCCCCAACTACGGAAGGGAGGAAGGTGCCTTGTTCTGCAGCAGCTTTCTCTGTCAGGGCTGGCGCAGAGCTGCTATATAAGTAGATCAGTGCAGCTCCTGCTCCATGCTCATTCTAAATCTTATAAGATACTGTAGTGGGTGTGAGAGAACAGAAAACTATATATCTTAGCATTCTTTAACATTTCTTGCCCGATCCTATGGTAGTAGAACCAAGGACTCACAATAGAAATTGGGGGCCTGTCTGCTTTTGTCTCACCCATGTAAAACCAAGTGCTGCCACAGTGGAAGAAGATATGGCCTGCAGCAGAGTGCAGCTGTACTTTTATTTTAAAGGAAATCTGTCAGATGGTTTCACATATTGAGGGTAAAGGGGTTATATCCAGGGTTAGAAAAAAAGCCCTTCCTGGTTCTTTCTTTTAAAATGCGCCCAGTGCCTTGGTTAGGGTAAAATAATATTTTAATCTTCAGTAGCTGAGTCAATGAGGCATGGCCTAGGGCCCAGAAGCTCTAGGTCACGCCTCATTGACTCAAGATAGAACCGGGACAGACTTACTGTCATCAAATGGATGGTACCAGCAGTTGGGGGGGTGGGTTGGTGGATACAGTTTCACTTAAAAAAAAATAATAGGTTTTATTAAGCAAAAGAGTTTCCTTGTGCACTCAAAAGGCTATTTTCCAGCCTCCACCCCTCACTACTTATCTGTTGCATTATCTGTGTCCATTATGGTCTATGGAAGGGGGAGGGAGAAAGGGAGCAGGGAGAGGAGAGGACCAGCTCATGTATAGGAGCCAGCACAGCACAACATCCTGCAATCTTACCTCACCAAGTTCCCAGACCAGCACTGAGCAGTTTGACTTGTGAATCCAGCCGACAGTCTCCAAATTTCTCAGGCTGTTTGTCTGCTATTTCTGCTCACTCATCCCCTTGGCCCCATCCCCCCTCCTTTGGTTATAATGGATTCAGCAATTTCTGCTCACTCATCCAATTGGCCCCATCCCCCCTCCTTTGGTTATAATGGATTCAGCAAACCCGGCTCCTCTGTAATGTGACTTTGCCAGATAATGCACAGATAAGAAGTGAGGGCTGCAGCACAGCTTTTTGAGTACAGAAACTCTTGCCTAATAAAACCCATTACAGAGTTTCTTAAAAATCACTTGTAATATTGATTTCTGCAAAAATGTTTTAAATGACAGTTGCACTTTAAGTTGCTCTTAACCTCTTCCTGCCATTGTGATTAGTTAAAGCGTAACTGTCATTTCAGGGTCATTTTTCTGAAAACATTAAATATCAACAGTACAAGCGATTTTAAGAAACTGTAATAGGTTTTATGCACTAAAATAGTTTCCTTCTGGACTGAAAAAGCAATCTCCCAGCCTCCCCCCTCACATCAAATGAAGCAGGATTTCTGTCTCCATTATGTGGCTATGGAGAGGGGAAGGGGCTGTTAGGAGTGACTGAGCACGGAGCAGTCCTGCAAAGCACAACACCCTGCAATCTTCTCTCAGTAAGTTCATAGATAAGCACTGACCTTTCTGACACCTGAATTTAGCGTTTTAGGTTCCCAGAGAGTCTACAAACAGCTGACCTTCATGTCACCTCTTCCTGCTCCCTCATCTCCCTCAGCCCCTCCCCCCTTCATAGGCTTACAATGGAGAGAGCAGAGCCCGTCTTCACTGGCTTCTCTGTAATGAAGACATGTTTGCCTGATAATGCACAGATAAGAAGTCAGGGGGGGAGGCTGGGAGATTGCTTCTTGAGTACAGAAAGAGGCTTTTTTGGCTGATGAAACCTATTACAGAGTTTCTTAAAATCGATTATACTACTGATTTCTGCAATAAAAAAAAAATATGACTGTTACGCTTTAACCCTTTGAGGACCAGGCCCAAAATGACCCAGTGGACCGCGCAAATTTTGATCTTAGTGCTTTCGTTTTTCCCTCCTCCCCTTCTAAGAGCTCCAGCACTCTCAGTTTTCTATCTACAAGCCATGTAAGTGCTTGTTTTTTACAGGAATAGTTGTACTTTGTAATGGCGTCATTCATTTTACCATAACATATATGATGGAATTCCAAATATATTATTTATGAAGATATAAATAGGTGAAATCGTAAGAAAGAATGCAATATGGTAACGTTTGGGGGGTTCCTGTGTCTACGTAATGCACTATATGGTAACAGCGACATGACACTATTACTCTATAGGTCAGTCCGAACACAACCATATGCAGGTTACACAGATTCTCTAATGTTATATATATTTTTTTTATGAAATCCTTTTTTTTGGCAATTAAATATTAATAAAATGGGCCTATTGTGACGCTTATAACGGTTTTATTTTTTCACCTACGGTGCTGTATGGGGTGTCATTTTTTTCCGCCATGATCTCTAGTTTTTATTAATACCATATTTGTGAAGATCGGACGTTTTGATCACTTTTTATTGATTTTTTTTAATATATAATGTAACATAAAATCGGTAATCTGCGCACTTTTTCCCCTCTTTTCGTGTACGCCGTTCACCGTTCGCAATGACGCTTGTTATATTTTAATAGATCGGACAATTACGCACGCTACGGTATATTATATGTTTATCTATTTATTTATTTTTATATGTTTTATTTATATAATGGGAAAGGGGGGTGATTTAGACTTTTATTGGGGGAGGGGTTTTGGGGTTGTGTGTTAGTGTTTTGAACTTTTTTTTTTTACACTTTTGAAGTCCCTTTGGGGGACTTTTACATGCAGTACTTTGATTTATACACTGATGAATGCTATGCCATAGGCATAGCATTGATCAGTGTTATCGGCGCTCTGCTCATTGAGCCTGCCTGTGCAGGCTCAGTGTAGCAGATCGCCGATCGGACCGCACGGAGGCAGGTAAGAGACCTCCAGCAGTCCGTTTCAACGATCGGGACCCCCGCAGTCACACTGCGGGGGTCCCGATCAGTAAGTGACAGGGGACTCCCCCTGTCACTTACACTTAAACGCTGCGGTCGCGCCGCGATCGCGGCGTTTAAGGGATTAATGACACGCGGCAGCGCGATCGCTGCAGCGTGTCATTACCGGTGAGGTCCCGGCTGCTCACTGCAGCCGGCCCCCACCTCCTATGAAGCGCGCTCCGCTCCGGAGCGCGCTTCATAGCGGGAATACCACCCATGACGTAAGGTTACGTCATGGGTCGTCTGGGGACAGACTTCCATGACGTAACCCTACGTCCAGGGTCGTCTAGGGGTTAAACCATGTGAAACCATATGACAGGTTACTTTTAAATTATATCAGTGGCATAATATTGGGGTAACCAACATTACAAGCAATATATTGCATATTCTATCAGTATATTACAAATGTGTGTTGTTGCCAAAAAAAACTTTGGAGATGGTCTGTAATGTCTCCTCAACTCCCCTCCCACACCTGACACAGCTGACAAGCAGGGATAGAGTAAAGAAGGGGAGCGAGGAGGCATTACAGCTTGGGAACACCTCTTTAAGACTTTACACAGAATAAAGGCATTTTCTTACATTCTGGAAGCACAGTTGGATATATGAAAGGTACCATGTATCTCCTTGACCTTACAGCTGTCTTAACAGTGTCAGCAGTTTGGAACATGAATTACAGATGGCAGATTTGTGTAACTTAGGACACATATGGTACATATGAAGAAGGTCTGACAAAAACTTCTTTGCATTTGTGCTTACAGATGAAGGATTGAAACAGATCCCTGTCAGCCATAGCAGCGAATGGAATGAAGATGTTATAAAGGAAGCAGAGTGATATGTAAAAACCCAGATGAAGAAAACACAAGTTGCACTTGTCCCTATGACATAAAGACATAGTAAGGGTTTAGGACTATACCCAGATTTCAGTGTGATACCCACACCATCAGAAGAAGAGGCAATCTGAAGAAATCAATTATTTATCTATTCCACAGACCACATCAGCATTTGTTATGGCTTACCAGTGTTACACATTGTTCACTGCTATGGAAATGCCAGCAATGCCTATCATCTATGGCAGCCTAGTGACCTCCAGCTTTTGGTGCTTTATGACACTTTCGCGACTCTCATGCCAACAACATTGAGCACTCAATGGAGCAAAATAAAAGTGCTGTAAATAAAAAAATATATTTTTTTGATTTGTAAAAGTAAGAAAAAATGCCCCCAGTGGTTGAGACTGCACCACAGTATTAATATATCCTGGATTCACGGTTTTCCAACTCTGGTTGATTGGCTGGAATGAGCAGCTTATGAACCATATGGCGCCAATACAGAGAACTCCATTGGAGGGAGATGAAAGGAATCTCTTTTCTGCACTTCTGTTTTTTCACATGTTCTCTCTGTCGGAGAGACCTATTGCTGCTACGTGGAGAAAGCTTACACTTGCTAGGACTTTCTCAGTTTATAGGTAGACTATACAATCCTGAATAAATCACCTCCTCTGTGCTGGTGCCAAGCCATTGCTTTGCTGTTAGCTGTAATGGACAAATGTCATAATATATTGTCCTTAGTATTATAGAATGCAACATAACCTGTAGTTTCCGTAGTTACATAAAGTGGGTGCTATAACTTTGCAGGTTAACCGTCCATGTGAAACATTGGTGCCAAATTTTGTACAGTGGACAATATATCTATGATTTGTTGACTTACTCTAAGTAATTCATGTATGTTTTTTAATTTCCATATGGAAAGCAATCTATATTTTTAAGTGTCTTTATATATTTTTTAGGTTTGGTGATCTTTTGTTAACCAGCTGAACCCAGTTTTATATGTTGTTACTCTCAGCAGCTCACTCCCACACGTTTTACTCGATCTAGTCCTGGATCTTTGACGTTACCCATGTGCAGTTTATCACCAGGGTACATAAGATGTGAAAGTACAGTTGGGTTTATTTCCTTTTTATCTTTTTTTTTTTTTTTTTTTTTTTAATTGAGAAATGCAATGGAAGTGTACTCAGGCATTACCCAGTATTGACCTGACTGGACAGTATAGACATTATAGCAGTCAGTGAAACCCCAGTAAATTCCTTTTGTAATAGTGCGTGGACTTCATATAGAAATTGTTTTAATGGCTCATGCACATGATACAACCAATGCATTAGCTATAAGACTGGTTTCTTGAGATTTGTTGTCAGTCAAGGATTAGTGGGACATTTAAAGGGAACCAATCAGCCCAATTGGGCTGATTTGGTTCCCTAGTGCACAGTATAAAGCTCCTGTGCAGCCCGTGGCACCTACCGCCCGCGGCTGCAGCAGCAGCTTTATTCCAGAGGCGGGCAGGTTGTCATCTGACCGTCTCACCGCCTGTGTCTAGTTACCGCTCTCAGCACACTCGGACAGGATGATTGGTAGGCAGAGAGGCCTGTTACTGGCCTCTCTTCCTGTCAAATATGCCGCTGAGCATGCTAACAGGCAAAGAACGGTGACTACACACAGGCAGGGAGCCACCCAGATGACAACCAGCCGCGCCAGCACATTAGAACTTCAAATTCCCTGGTACAAAGCTGTTGCTGCAGCTGCTGCCAGTACGTGCCACGGGCTGCACAGGAGCTTTATACTGTGCACTAGGGAACCAGATAAGCCCAATTGGGTTGATTTGGTTCACTTTTAAGGAAACCTGAGACACTGAGCAGATTGGTCTATATCTTTGTGGGGAAAAGATTCACTATAACTAGAGATGAGCGAACTTTCCGAAAGTTTGGGTTTGCATGAACCCAAATGATCGGTATTTGAATCCTGCTGCCTGAAGAAGGTTAATCCAGCCCGAGGACTGCCGTCCAGGGTTGTGCATGTTCGCTCATCTCTACTTGTGATGTCCCACTCGTTGTTCAGCCAATCACAGGTCATCAGACGTCAACAGAACAGGAACACAGCTGGGAGCGGAGGATCACACAGCCAGAGAAGAGGAGAGAGAGGGAGAACAAGTATAGACTCATTATTTTATGGCATGGGGGGACAGTAGAGAAAGTTTATATTTCCCTGGAAAAACCCAGAGGGTTTTTTTTCCAGTCAAAAACAAGGGTAGATTCTAAAAGGAAAAGTATAAATGAATTAAGTTTCCTTTTTAGCATTCCCATCTGAAGCATTTATGACATGTGGGTACTCTCTAAGCCCTGCATGCGGCCAATTTAGGTTTATTCTCCCCCCCCCCCCCCCCTCTTTACCGTCCAAGACAGATAACTCTTCCCTCCCCTTATATTTGAGTGCAGCATCTATAGGTTTAATGAACCAGGGTCCGAGTTATCACCAGTCATGGCCACTGATGGTGACTGTCAGCTGCTAATAGCAGTCAGTGACCACCATATCTGTTTCATCCTTCCCTAGTGCACTTCCGCCATACCTCTATGGTCACGAAAGATTTAACAGAGGACCTCACACAATACAAAAAAAACAAACCCACAGTTGTGGATCCAAAAGAATAAAGACTATATTCACACAGTGCAGTATATTTTGCAGTTTTCTTTAAAACTGGGACTGCATCTCAACAAGTAAGTGACTTTCACTTATGTTTTACCCCTCTTTATAATCTAGATATAGATATTAGAGATGAGCGAATTTACATTAATAACAAAGCAAAGTTCTTTGTTATCTCTGCAATCTGCTCATCAGCCTGCTTCCATTAAATTGACTGCTGCTCCAGGTGCTGGGAAAAGCAGGATCCAGTCCTGGGAAACTTCTTTCACTTTCCCAGGACTGGATCCAGCTTTTCCAGGCACTCTGGGATCAGTGGCATGATGAGCAGAGTGAAGAGATAACGAAGAACTTTGCTTCATTATTAATGTAAATTCGCTCATCTCTAATAGATATGGTAACAAAAAAAAAAAGACTTTTACTGTGTCAGATCAGAGCGCTTATTGCAATGCTGAGTTACTGAGAGCTTTTCCATCTATAACATTTCCCAACTTTAGCTTTTATCAGAGGGGGAATACAGGGTTATAGGAGGCTATAGTTGGAGCATGCAGCATCTGCCATGTTACCCCTTTGTGGGTAATGGATGTGATGGGTAAATGTTGCGGGGGCTGATTCAGGCGGCTGTTATACACATGCAGTATGATCATATTAATGCCTGGTATGTAAATTTTCAATTAAATAAAAATTGTTTAAATGGGTCAATATCAACTAGTTGTACGTTTCTTTAATGTTATGTGACAACCCATAGCTCATAGAGAGTGCCACATTATGGTATGTTTCAGTCTAGACACAGCCAGCTCTGGGCTAGGTCTACATGGCAAATTTGTCTTTGCCGTCCTAGCAAAGATCAAATTGTTATGTTCCCTGAAGTGTGCAGGTAATGTAAGTGAATGGGGTGGAGTTGTGAGCCCAAAAAACACCAAAAAAACATTAAAAACTGCTGGCAATTTTATGGACGTTTTCCATGGTGTTTATTCAGCCCCAGAAATACAGTGCAAATTTTGTGCCTGAGGGAAGCCTAAGGGTTGTTTCATACAATGTGCGGTTTGGAAAACATATTCTCCAGTTTATGAGACAGAAGTGGTATCAAAAGTCTAATATTTCCCCTTCCTGCTAGATCCACTTCTGGACTTGGCTACGAAACTGAATCATAAACTTCACTTTTCCAAAAGAAAAACCAGTGTGTGTGCATGAGTGTGTAAGCAGCTTTTAGGGTGCGTTCACACGTACAGGATCTGCAGAAGATTTGATAGCACAGATTTAAAACTGATGATTTGCTTTAAATCTGCAACATCAAATCTGCTGCGGATCTTGTACGTGTGAACGCACCTTTAGGGTTTTCAGTATGAGACATAGCTGCAACAGGGACATCATTTATGTTACGCTATGTTCACACTTTGGACTTTAACCCATTTTGTGGCTTACAAAACATGCAATTAGCCTTTATCATGCAAAAACTACTGAAAAATGTCAAATTGCAGACATTTTTGCATGAAACAGCAATTTTTATTTGTGTAAACACAGCTTAACTTTGGTAACTTTCCAGTTTGTTTGTTTTTTTAAACAAATTTTTATTGTAGTTTTAAACATTTTATAAAATACATACATGGTGTGAAAGACTGACTGGTATGCACGGAGTTACATCATGGCATGTGTCCATAGTATAAAGTACACCAAAACAAACAATTCCCTAACAGAGGAAGCTAAATACCCCCCCCCCCCTTTGCTCGCAACACGACCACATCCTTTTTACACTCTAAGTAAGCTTAGTGTCAGTGGGCGAATGCAGTTTCCGCTAGTTTAGCCCTCATATATCAGGCCGTATTTCTAAATGGTCATATGACCCTCTGAATTTCTGTGGGATCCAAGAACGTCACTATGAACACCTTCCATTTTTTAAAAGAAAGCCTTCGCTCTTTTCTCCCTAGCCGATTCCCCTTCTAATTGCTCCATAGATTAATATGTTTTCACCTGGCTTACCACCTGCTCCATAGTGCTTTCCAGTTTCTTAAAGGGGTGTTCGATTGCAAGGCTACAATTCTTGTTGTATAACTCCAGTCCCACACATCTTCCATTCACCTCTGTCTAGTCTCTGATCTTCTGTCTTCTCAGGAGCAGGACCCTGCAGACAATCACAGGTCATAGCAGTGTTGTGTCCCTATAACATTTCTACTGCATTGATCCATTAACTGGCACTCTGTTGGCTTTATTGATGCAAATCAGGCAATCACAGAAATATGTGACTTCCTCTTCACTCTTGGGGTTATCCAATGAGATCGTGCTAGTATGCGTTCAGTTTTTTTAGCAATAATGAATGTGGCGTTATCCATATAAATCAGTTTTATTTCCAAATAGTGATGCTTTATCTTGGCAGGGGCATGTACCGGGGTGGGGAGACTGGGGAGGTTCTGCCATCGAGACGTTCAGCTTTGGCCAGGGTATTTATACAGGCATCAAAGATAGGATAGAACACTGTTTTATTACCAGCTACATACTATTGTACTGTTGTTTTAGTCTTTTTATTCTGTATCATGTTATTGACTCTTTTGGAGATTGTTCTACAACTATGTTCTCATCTGATAAATAAGTGACTCTTTAAAAGTCCTTGTTATCTGTGACAAGTGACTTCTACAAGAGACATCTCCCATTTCCAGAAATATAGCTGCCTATTTTCTCCAGTATGGCCCAGAATACACTCTCCCGATGTGTCTGCAGCTGTGCTGGACTATACAACAAGATGAGTATGTGTGAGCCCAGCAGATACCGGGGGGCTCTGTGATGAGCGGCCTAATAGCACACAAGAGATGATAGTCTCTATAGACAAAAAGTCATAACCCCCTTGAACATGTTCCTATGGCAACAGAGCACACATCCGCTCTCTGACACACTCCCCTCTTTGTCCTACTATGAAATATGCTGCTGTGCCTATCTGTTCGGGGGGTGAAGAAGAAGACAGGAATGTGGGGGATACCCTCCCCTCTAGTGAAAGAGCCTATTTCACTACCCCAAGACATGTATGCAATCCTACTTAAACTAAAAGACAGAAAAGAGAAGACCATTAAGACTGGGAGAAGAGCTGGAGACTGAGGCTGTAAGTATATCATTTATAATGGTGGCTATAGCAAATTAGGTCTGGTAATAAGTCATAGTCCCATTAACTTGTGACCCCTGGAAAAAAAAGTTACCACTTTTGGGAAACCCCTAATGTAATTTCTGCCCCAGGGGAGCTTGGTGTATGGGGTAGGTAAAGTAGGTGTCTAATTCTTTCCAGTGCCTTCCTTGTTCTAAAAGTGACTGTGTGATTGCTCTGTTCTGTGCACTTCTAACCGGAGCTCAGGAATCCCATTGTGTTAACATTTCAAAAACTATATGTGATTTGCAAATGTACCTGCTCTTATGTGTATATAAACTACAGTATACATTGACCTTACATAGATAGCACTGATTTGTCTTTAATGAATGTACATAAATAATTGGTTGGAATAGGTTAAGTCACAGGATAAAATGTTCAATCTACAGATCATTTAAAGGGGTGTTATGACTTTACAAGTTTTGCAGCATTTTAAAGGGTTTATTCAGGGCTACAAAAACATGGCCACTTTCTCCCTACTGTTGTCTCTAGTTTGGGTGGGGTTTTGAAAGTCAGTTCCATTGAAGTTAATGGAGCTTAATTGCAAACTGCACCTGAACTGGAGACAACAGTAGGGGGAAAAGTGGCCATGTTTTTGTAGTGCTGGATAACCCCTTTAATATAGTTTACATATTAATTCCTCAAGATCTCTGCTTGCTTTAGGTGAATGAAATGCTCTCAACTTGTTCACTCTAGTTCTCAGAAAACCTTTGGCAATAACAGTCGAAACTGGAATGTCTAACTTTTTGTTAGACTGTGTTATTACATGTATGACAACTGTAAATCCATTATACCTGATCTTCTCTACACCTGTCAGTAATTTCAGGCAGGTTTTTAGACCAAAGTAATATCTGAGGTTACCTATACATTGTGTGACACTGATATATTATGTGTATATGTAACAGCACCGGCAGTGTGCACACATAATAGTGTCAGCGCTAGCCTAAATTCACACACAGTAAAATAAAAATAAAGCTGTAAAATTGAGGTTAAAATACAGCCGTTTTTTCAATATAATAATGTACTCTATTTAAGTCAAGGGCCAAGGGCACAAACTGTATAGAATAATGGCAGTAATTCATTACAATTATCCAAATAATGTACATATTTTTACCTGCTTTTGCAAAAAGTTAACATTTATTATGTTAAATTGTTTTCCCTTAGTCCTATTGGCATCACAATAGCTGGGGTGTTCTCACCCCTGTGGGCCACTAGGACGAGTGGAATTTTAATGATTTAAACTTGTAGCTCCTCCCACCCCTGTATATAGTGCCCCTCTACCTTCCACCTGTCAGTTTATTAACAAGTCAACTTTATTCAAAGGGAGGGACTCTTGTGATGCCAATAGGACTAAGGGAAAACAATTTAACATAATAAATGTTAACTTCCCTGTCGTCCTATTGGCCTCACAATAGCTGGGGAATTAGCAAGCAAACAACAAATCCCCTAGGGTGGGACATCAGACACAGAACTGAGAACAGATTTTGCAAATCCGGTATTAGCTGAAAGCAAGGAATCAATCCGATAATGTTTTAGAAATGTGATGGGGGTAGACCATGTAGCCGCCATGCAGATGTTCTCCATGGGAATAGAACTTCTTTCTGCCCATGAGGTAGAGACAGACCTGGTAGAATGTGCCCTCAGAAATTCCGGAACTGGAGTTTCCGACATGTTATAACTGATTTTTATACAATCACATATCCATCTAGAGATGGAGGGTTTGGAAGCCTTCTTACCTTTGTATCTTCCCTGGAAAAGGACTAGGAGGTTTTCGTCCTTGCGAAACTGGGCTGTTCTCTGCAGATAGATTTTCAGACATCGCACTACATCCAGGGAAGAAAAATCCATACCGTCTTCACTAGGCGCAGGAGAATATACTGGAAGAGATATGGACTGGTTAAGGTTAGAAAAGGAAGCAACTTTCGGCCTGAAAGAAGGCAACAGTTTGAGCACCACTCTGTTGTTGAGAAATAGGACATATGGTTCTTTAGAGCCCAAGGCTTGAAGTTCTCCAACGCGTTTGGCTGAAGAAATAGCTAGAAGAAAAACTGTTTTCAAAGTTAAGTATTTTAAGTCCACTTCCTGAAGAGGCTCAAATGGAGCTGCACATAAACTTTTGAGGACTAAAACTAGGTTCCAGGGTGAAACTGATTTTACCACTGTAGGTCTTAATCGGTCTGCCGCTTTGCAAAAGTCTCTTACCTCCTGTATTTGCAACAGTTTTCTGTTCAAAAAGACTGACATGGCTGCTACCTGAACTCTTAAAGAGTTAGGTCTTAACCCCCTATCGAATCCATCTTGAAGAAATTCCATAATCTGTGGGATTGATGGATTTTGAGCATCCACCTGTCTAGAGGTTGCCCAAGTTTGAAAATTTTTTTGAATTCTTGTATATGATTTGTTGGTCGCCTCACTCCTTGAGTGAGAAAGCGTAGCCAACACCCTTTCTGAGAGACCCTCGGTTCTCAATAGGGACCTACCAGAAGCCAGGCAGTTAGGTTGAAGGATTTCAGATTCTTGCATTGATGAGACCCCTGTAGAAGAAGGTCTGATCTCAGCGGGAGTCTCCAAAATTTCCCCTGACTCATCTGCAGAAGGAGAGGAAACCACGATCTCTTTGGCCAGAATGGAATCACCGTGATGACAGCTGCTTGATCCTGCCTGACTTTCAACAATACACGCGGTATCATTGAGACTGGTGGAAAAATGTAGGCCAGGTCGTATGTCCAGGGTATGGTCATGGCATCTATTACCACTGGTTTGTCTGCGGGGTAAAGGGAGCAGAATCTCTGGAGTTTTGTATTTTGTCTTGTTGCCATCAGATCTATCTGGGGAATTCCGAACCTTTTCACAATCTCTGAGAATATCTCCTGATTGAGGCTCCATTCTCCCGGCACTGTCAAACCCCTGCTGAGACGATCTGCTAGTACATTCTGCTCTCCTTTGATGTGGGATGCTGATAACCTGGTTATCCATCCTTCCGCCCAGTTGAAGATCCTTCCCACTTCTTCCAGAAGGGACTGGGATCTCGTGCCTCCCTGTTTGTTGATGTAACAAACCGACGCCATGTTGTCCGTTCGTATACGGATCGCTTTCTGTCTGATCTGTGAAGAGAAATGTCTGAGGGAATAAAATATTGCCTTCAGTTCCCTGGTATTGGAGGAAAGCTCTGCCTCCTCCCTGGTCCAGACTCCCGATACCTGTTGTTCTTGTAGGTGTGCTCCCCAACCGGTGCCTGAAGCATCTGTGGTAATTATGGTCCAACAGGGCTCCTCTAGACTCTTCCCTTCCTTTAGATTTTTCCACCACGACAGGGACTGTCTGCTTCGAGAAGATAATACTATCTTCCTGTCCAGCGTAGTCTGATCTCTGTCCCACGCCTGGAGGACTTCCATCTGAAGAACTCGAATATGCCACAAGGCCCAGGGAACTGCATCTGCCGAGGAGGTCAGTAGACCTAGAAATCTCATTAGTGTCCTCAACGATACCTGTCTTGGCACTGCAAGGAAAGCACACCCCTGAAGGATTCTCAGTCTCCTCTGTGGTGAAAGAAATAACTTCATCTGTAGAGTGTCTACGATAAATCCCAGAAATATTTTTGATGTTGCTGGGAGAAAGTCCGACTTGTCTTCGTTGATAATCCAACCTAATTCCTGTAGGAATTGGAGAATTATACAAACCTGGGCGTCTAGGAGGTCTGCAGACTGCGCTATGATTAGCCAGTCGTCAAAATAAGGGATGACTCTCATTCCCTGAAGCCTGAGTTCCGCTACCACCGCGGAAACCACCTTGGTGAAAACAAAGGGTGCTGTGGTTATGCCAAATGGAAGTACCTTGAACTGTAGATGCTTGAGCTGACCTTCGAGATACACGGCAATCCTCAGGAACTGTCTGAACTGTGAATGAATCGGGATATGAAAATACGCGTCTTGCAGATCCAGAGACGCTAGAAAGTCCCCCTGTGAAAGGATAAATGGAACAGACCTTATCGTTTCCATTCTGAATTTTTTCTTTATTATGAACTGATTTAGGAATCTGAGATCTATGATAACTCTCCACCTTCCAGAAGGCTTTGGCACAAGAAAAATTGGCGAATATATTCCCTGTTGCCTCTCTAAAGGGGGGACCTCTTCCAAGGCTGCTTTGGAGAGCAGTAGCCTTATTTCCTTCTCCAAAATTTCTTTCCTTGGGGAAGGAGGAGGATTTGAAATTAAGAATTTCTCTGGAGGGGGGGACTCCAGAGGAAGGGAGTAACCCTCCCGAATGATCTTGAGAACCCATGGATCCTTTATTCTGGATTCCCAAATTTTTACAAAAAAACTTAAACGTCCCCCTACTTGCTGGGGATAGTCAGAAATCTGGCTCTTTGTTTCCTTTGGACTGCTGTCCACCTCTTTTACTGGCATAGCCACCTCTACCCTTTGTGGAATATCGCCACTGTTGCATTCTTTGGGGAGTTCTCTCTCTACGAAACTGACGGCGATTTTTCCTCTGCTCATAAGGGAGACTCTTCCCTTTTTTATCAGAGAGATCCAGCATTAATTGGTCCAATTCAGTGCCGAATAGCCTCCCGGGACTATATTCCAAGTTGCACAGATAGTACTTGGAGGAACAGTCGCTTGACCAGGGCCTCAACCACAGAGCCCTACGGCTCGCAGTGGAGAGAGACATAGATCTGGCGGCGAGCCTGACCTGTTGGGAGGCCGCGTCACAAAGATAATCTATTCCAAGATTAATCTTTTTAAAGGCAGTAAGTATCTCATCTCTCCCTACTCCTGATTCTATGTCATCCTGTGTCTTCATAAGCCACTTCCTCAAGGCCTTCCCTACCTCGAAGGCTGAAATAGACACAGCCCCTTGAGCAGAGGCCGCAGAGTAGGCTCTTTTAAGAGATACCTCTAGGCGTCTGTCCATGGGGTCCTTTAAACTGGACCCATCCTCGGCTGGAACCATGGTACGTCTAGATAATTTAGCTACGGCTACATCAACCTTAGGAGGTGAAAGCCAATCTTTAGCTTTGTCTTCCATCAGTGGAAACATAGCCTTAAATCTACGGCTTATAACCGCAGCCTTTTCAGGCTTGCGCCATTCGTTTTTTAACATGAGCATAGACGTATCATCCACATCAAAGGCTCTTCTAGATGTGGATGGTCTATCCTCATCATCATACTGTGGCTCGTTCTGTTGTTTAACCACTCTAATGAATTTTTGCATTTTCTCAACAGGAAAATATGTTCTTATAGTCTCAATATCGTCATCATCATCAGAAGATGAGCCAATTTCATCCACAATCTTATACTCCCGTCCAGATGGCGAGACACACTTAGGGCGTTCATCCCTTCTTGACTTCTTAGCACTCTGGAAGGATTCCTTCAATTCAGACACAGAGTCCTGGATACCCGTCAGAGACTGCTTTACCCACACCACCTGTGGGAATAGGTATATATATATATATATATATAAGTACCACTTATGGACTTAAATGGATAAACAGAATGTTAGGAAGGGGTTAACCTACCACATCATGTATGGTAGGTTCGTCACTTGAGGCTGTAACACGACACTCATGGCATTTCAAATATTCCCATCCATCAGGAAGGTCTCTATCACAGTCGGCACATGAGAAATGTTTTCTCTTAGACAGTGTTTTTCGACCATCAGAGGCTCTCCTCTCAGAACCCTCTTTAGAAGACATCTATCATACATTAAAATGAGTAACAAGTATTCATAGAAAAACCATAAATGAGCTAAGCGCAACACTTACTTTAGACTGTGAAGACTATAGGCGACACCGCTGTCTAAACACATCCACCAGCTAGAGAGATCCAGACACACTGGTAGAGCTTTGAGTGCAGGTGGGGTTTAAAAACGCCAAACTGGCGCCAAAAGTTACAAGCCCCGCCCCCTTACGCCCCCCTGGGGCGGAGCTGAAGAATAGGCCAGAACACAGACCTCAGAAAAGGTAATGAGCCTGTACCTTAGGAAGGCGCCGCCGGCCTCCCGACTATCCTACCCGCGTTTTTCGCCGATCTGTGGAGCTCCGGAGCTTAACGGGCGCATCGCGCTCCGAAACCGGAAGTGCGTCAGAGACACTTCCGGATCCCGGGCTCCGCAAAGATGGCGGCCTCCAGGTATGGAGACCGCTCCGAAATACAGCGGCCCAGGACACCACAAGATGCCGGACCGCCGCCGAATGCCCGAAGGCAAAAGCGGAGCTACCTCCGGCCCCGGACATCCAGGACCAGAGCTAACCACTCGCCCCCCGTACCCAAAGGGACGAAAAATAAAAACTGACAGGTGGAAGGTAGAGGGGCACTATATACAGGGGTGGGAGGAGCTACAAGTTTAAATCATTAAAATTCCACTCGTCCTAGTGGCCCACAGGGGTGAGAACACCCCAGCTATTGTGAGGCCAATAGGACGACAGGGAAAAAAAAAATTTTCATCTGTTCACACATCAAAATGATAGTTCTATTTAGCTTTTATTTTACTGTGTATGAACAATCAGCAGTAATGCATATAACATCTATAGTGCAAATGTAATAACCTCAGCCATAGTGTATATCCAATAAAGCCAGCAGTGTATATACAATACCATTGTGGTGCATTTATAGAACTTTTAACCTGCTGAAACCTATTTTTCCCTAAGGAGTAGGACCCTTTTATGTGTCACTTGTATAGACGTACAAGTTGATAATGTCCCCTCTTATGATTTCTGATTGAAAGAATGCATTCTTCTCTGTTAGGCTATGTTCACACAACGTTTTTTTCAGCTCCGTTTAAAAAAATTTTGAGTTTAAAATAACGGACGTTTTTCGAACCCTGGCATCCCCTTAGTGCAATGACGGGTGTTTGCACATTATTTTAGTTTGGGGTTACTAATTGGCCTTTGGTTTCGGCTTAATTGAAAAATCCATTGAATTTAATAGTAAAAACGGAGAAAGAACGGTGACAAAAGAAGAACTGTGTGTGAACAACTAATAAGAAACGTCCGCTGTTTACAAAAAAACCTCCGAAAATAATGTTCATGTTCATTATTTTGACGTCCGTGGCAAAAACGTCCGTTTTTCAATGCATTGTGTGCATAGGACGTCCGTCTTCCCATTGACTTCAATTGCTGCAAAAACAGACATTTTTTTAAATAGCGAAATCGGAAGTTTTTTTCTCCATTTTTGACGTTGTGTGAACATAGCCTTAATCTGCCCCATATACATTAATTTTCTATTGATTCATATATTCATTCTGACATTCCCCTTCATGTGTTTTTTTTTTAATTTATGTAAAAGTGTTGAATGTTTTTAGTGTTGAATTTTTGTTCATATAATTCAAGGAATTTATTTGCCTAAATACTGTATTCTCTAAATTTTGTAACCCTATAGTCAAACTCCCCACAGTTCGTCTCTTACTGTCAAAGCAACATAAGGAAAATAAAATCTCCTGAGGCTATGTTCACACAATGTCTTTTTTTCGGCTGTATTTTTGAACAGCCGTAATTTTGAAGCATAAATACGGCCAAAAAAGACATGTGAACATACCCTAAATTTTCTCCTCTTTAGCTGAAGGTAAGGGTGCCTTTACACAGGGAGATTTATCTGACAGATTTTTTAAGCCAAAGGAATGGATTTAAAAAGAGCAGAAATCTCAGTCTTTCCTTTATGACCTGTTCCTTGTTTAGGCTGGGTTCACACTATGTATATTTGAGGCTGTATTTTTGAGGCTGTGATTGAAAACACAGAAAGGCTCTGTTCACATAATGTTGTAATTGAGTGGATGGCCGTCATTTAATGGCAAATATTTGCTGTTATTTTAAAACGACGGCTGTTATATTGAAATAATGGCAGTTATTTACCGTTATGTGACGGCCATCCACTCAATTTCAACATTGTGTGAACAGAGCCTTTCTGTGTTTTCAATCCACTCCTGGTTTTGGTTGCTATGAGGACCTGACTTGAGGACCAAATACTGCCTGAAATGTACGTAGTGTGAACATAGCCTTATAGTCTGTTCCTGGCTTTGGCTTAAAAAATCTGTCAGATAAATCTCCCTGTGTAAAGGCAGCCTAAGTGTACGGAAGGGAGTGGGCTATGTATGGATCCTGTGCAAGGGTCTTTCTAATTTTCAATAAACTAATTTAAATACAGCATGTTTATAGGTATGGTTTGTTTCCATTGATCTTTCTATGGAGCAATAAAGGAGAAAATGATAAATAAAAAAAATATATGTCTGGATTTAAAACTAGAGATGAGCGAACCTGGAGCATGCTCGAGTCGATCCGAACCCGAACTTTCGGCATTTGATTAGCGGTGGCTGCTAAAGTTGGATAAAGCCCTAAGGCTATGTGGAAATCATGGATATAGTCATTGGCTGTATCCATGTTTTCCAGAAGACAACCTTAGAGCTTTATCCAAGTTCAGCAGCCCCAGCTAATCAAATACAGAACGTTCGGGTTCGGATCGACTCGAACCCGGTTCGCTCATCTCTAGTGTTTTTTTGTTGTTTTGGTTTTAAATAGAGATGAGCGAACCGGGTTCGAGTCGATCCGAACCCGAACGTTCTGTATTTGATTAGCTGGGGCTGCTGAACTTGGATAAAGCTCTAAGGTTGTCTGGAAAACATGGATACAGCCAATGACTATATCCATGATTTCCACATAGCCTTAGGGCTTTATCCAAGTTCAGCAGCCACCACTAATCAAATGCCGAAAGTTCAGGTTCGGATCGACTCGAGCATGCTCCAGGTTCGTTCATCTCTAATATTTTTGCATATCATTGCATTTTATCTAGGTGTTTATGAGTAGTGTTTTTTTGTTGTTTTGGTTTTAAATACTCATAAACACCTAGATAAAATGCAATAATATGCAAAAATATTAGAGATGAACGAACCTGGAGAATGCTCGAGTCGATCCGAACCCGAACTTTCGCCATTTGATTAGCAGTGGCTGCTGAACTTGGATAAAGCCCTAAGGCTATGTGGAAATCATGGATATAGTCATTGGCTGTATCCACGTTTTCCAGACAACCTTAGGGCTTTATCCAAGTTCAGCAGCCCCAACTGATCAAATACCGACCGTTTGGGTTCGGATCGACTCAAACCCGAACCCGGTTCGCTCATCTCTAACAAATATCTGACAGAGTTTTGAGGCCAAAGCCAGGAATGGATTAGAAAAGAGGAGAAATCTCAGTCTTTCCTTTATGACCTGTTCTCTTTTATAGTCTGTTCCTGGCTTTGGCTTCAATGATCAGTCAGATATCTGTCAGATAAATCTGTGTGTGTAAAAGGACCTTAATTAAGAATCTTAGCTGATAAGATTCACTTTGTGCATTTGCCAAACTTTATATATTGCTAATAAGTTGGTTAATTTATTTTACCATTTTGTGGCATGATATAATGAGGGTAAAAAGTAGCACTGAGGATGGACTTTAACCCATGCTCCTATATTGCAGGGGCGACATGGAGTAGCAGTTTGGTGCCCATTATTGACAGCATATGTAAAGTTGGTTTTAGTAAGTATTTCCTTCACTGAACCTATAAAATACATTTCAGGCCCCCTGTAATTCAGTCATTAGTTATTACATACAGTCATGATTAGTCTAAGTGTGTGTGTGAGTGTGTATGTAAGTGAGTGAACAGTATTTGAATACCAGTGGCTGAAGAAGTTGGATGCAGCCCCAAAGCTGCCAGCAAAACGTGAATAAAGCCATAGGCCTGGTTAACACTACGTAAAAAACACGGCTGTATTTCATAACAACGGCCGTATTTGCACAACCATGGCCGTTATTTGCAAATAACAGCCGTTATTATTATTATTTATAGAGCGCCCTTAATTCCAGAGCGCTATACAATAGATGGGGTAACGAGCAGAAACAACACAAGATCAAAACACAGTACATGAAGGCAAATGGCAGACTGATACATGGGGAAGAGGACCCTGCCCGTGAGGGCTTACAATCTATTGTTATGAAATACGGCCGTGTTTTTACGTAGTGTGAACATAGCCATAGGCTGTATCCATGTTTTCCAGGACTCAACCTCTGCAGCCACCACTAATCAAATGCAGCACACTCAAGTTTGCTCATCTCTACATGCCTGTCATTTCTAAGGATTTTTTTTTTTTTTTTAAAACCTGCATGGTTTGTTTAGATCAGGCATGTCCAAAGTCCGGCCGGAGGGCCATTTGCGGCCCGCGTTCCGAACTTTTACGGCCCCCCAGGTATCCAGCTTGCTATTATCTGCCTGTGTTATAAAGCATATAGCATGTAGCATGTAAAATGGTCGGCCCTCGCACATGTTCACTTCATCAAATTTGGCACTCTCCGAAAAAAGTTTGGACATGCCTGGTTTAGATTAACCCTTCAGAGTGGTATTTAGGTGATTTTAGTGGATTTACTGCTCTTATTAAGCCCCTGAGAGGGGCAGAACAAGAGGTTTAGAGGGACAAGGGGTTACAAATATTCTGGGTTTGGAAAATGAGCAGAAAAAAAAAAAAAACACAGCGAGGAAGGGATTATACTAAGCACTGAGCTGCTACTGTTGTTTCTGCTGCTGGTGAAGTTGGGGGCAAGGGTAACACTACAGTAGGGTGGACCCATGGCAGAATGTATACTGCTATTTACAGAAGGAACAGCTTCTATTAGGGTCAGCGATTTGTCCTGATCTAGCTGTTACTACAGATTTCCCCTGAAAACAGGCGTGGATAGCAGAGTGAAGGGAAACTAGACACTTATTTACATCATATAGACATCAGAGCTGATTTTCAGTAGTAAGTAGCCATTTTAGGTTAGTGATATACAAATATATTAGGAATCACATGGGTTAACAAATAGCAGGGTAACTTCTGCGCTATACATGTATATGTGTCATAGACATGTATACATAGAAACAAATGGGGGAGATTTATCAAACATGGTGTAAATTGAAACTGGCTCAGTTGCCCCTAGCAACCAATCAGATTCCACCTTTCATTTTCCAAAGAGTCTGTGAGGAATGAAAGGTGGAATCTGATTGCTTGCTAGGGGCAACTAAGCCAGTTTCACTTCACTCCATGTTTGATAAATCTCCCCCATAGTCTTTTGTTCAGTAAAAGAACACCTGTTTTATCTAGTGTGCTCTTTTGGTATTTCCCTTCTTATTAGCTCAGAATAGAATATCCCAGACATGCTTACATTCAGTTATTGTGTGTTTACCTACCACATCTGCTGTAAGTTTGTTTCAGGCATCTACTACTCTTTCACTAAAGTAATATTTTGTCATGTTGCTTCTGACCTATCCCCTAACTAACCTCTGACTGCTCTCCCTTGTTCTTGTATTAGAAACACAGAAGATTGTCGGCAGAAAAAGACCACTGGGTCCATCTAGTCTGCCCTTTTAGTATTTACCTTCTTATTATCTTAGGATAACTATATATCCTAATATATGTATTCAGTTTCTTATTAAAAACACTTCCCCCCTGAACCTTATTTAATACAATTTCTATATTTTCTGATTTTGCTTTAGTAACTAATATTTGATATGAAATAACTAAAGGATATGCCTCTGTCTTTCAGAGCGATACTGAAGAATCTCAGTGACAATGACTAATTCTGGGGACAAGATGTTCGATAACTCCTCCAGTTTTGCATGGGTGGATCCTTGTGTTCATGAAACATGGCTGGAAAATGCCTTGTTATCTGTATGCTACTTGTTAGGCCTATTTGTAGGAGGTCTGGGAAACATCATTGCTCTATCACTTTTTGTGCGAGACCGCCAGCCTAAGTCACCCTCTGACATCTTCCTCCTTCACCTTGCTTTATCAGATCTCTTCCTGTTGCTCAGCTTACCTACTCGGCTCTTCTACCACCTGTCAGGAAATAGCTGGCCCTTTGGCTCATTGGCATGTAGGCTGTCAGGTTTTGTCTTTTACCTGAATATGTATGCCAGTCTTTACTTTTTGGCTGGCATAAGCATTGATAGATATCTGGCTATTGTGCATCCTCTCAACTCAGTCAAGTTCCGGAAGCCATTACATGCTCATTTGACTTGCGGCTTTTTGTGGGCTATTGTTGCATTTGCTACTGCACCATTACTGTTAGGCCGAGCAGCAGCAACAGAAGAAACGGTTTGCCGACTGCTGTATCGTGAAACGCCATCCTTGCGGGCACTGTCATCACTCAGTGCAGCGTTTGCCATTCCATTCTTAGCCACTGTCATTTGCTATGGTCTTATATTGAGAAGACTCCGGAAAGGAGGTGATAGAAGACCCAAGGAGCGTGCTGTGAAGATGGTGCTCTTGGTTCTTACAATATTCCTGATCTGCTTTGTTCCATACCATCTTAGTCGGACACTTTATCATGTCCTCATGCCAGGAGGTGAAAGTGCAGCTATGTTATCTCCCTGTGACTTAAGGCAAGGATTAGCTTTAGCAAACCGCTTTACTTCTTGCCTTAGCACCCTAAATGCCGCCCTAGACCCCCTTGTCTATTTCTTTGCTGTCAAGAAATTCCGTCAGATTCTCCTCCGTCTGCCGTGTAAGCAGGATGAAGGAGACAATGTGAAAAACCGCGAGGAAGGCCGAACAGAGGACAGTTCTCTCAGTGCTAAAACAGAAGTGTAATTGGAAATGTTGCACAGAGGGTCATGTCTGAAGATGCTTATGGAACGGCACTGTCAATAGAGTAAATGGGTGCGGACATAGAATTGGAATTTGCAGTGAAAGAACAAGACTCAATTGATAACTCAATTACTGGGAGTTTTAAGACTTATCAACACAGTCTGCACCCATAAGGTCTAGAAACAATACATGTATTTACATTAAACACCCGTAAATAATTGACACTGATTATTTTGTAACAATGGCGCCTGTCAATGAGCAGGACATATTGGGCACCAACTTAACATTCAGTTCTTGAAGTTGAGACCAGTGTTCCTGGTAAGCAGTGGTTAGTAAAGGCCAGAGAAGACATTCCCTTTTTTAAATCCTTAAAAACACATATATTCAATGTTCACAGTATTTGACATATAAATTACTCAATTCAGCTGATGTGTTTCTAGTCCTACAAGAGACTGTTAATGTCTAACCGTCTCTAACACAGAGAGACTTATATATGCATTTCCAGAAGTAAAAATTGATGTGAAATTTTACAACTGTGTGTTGCATTACATTATACAATAGTGTGCCTAATAAGAAAGGAGTCACACAGGTCAACTGCTATTTCAATCATGTAGGAAGATTATATATAATGGGCTTTATTTATTTTTTTGGCTCATGTGTTGAATTGGAGATGGACTTTAATCGGTCAAGTAGATCATCTGTCTGTATATATGAATTAACAAAGTTCATAATGTATTTCATAGTTACTATATGTTGTTTCATGTAATGTGAAGTACTGTAGAAAATCACTTACTGCTACATGCCGTATGACCCTGGCTTGGGCTGATCTTTATAGATGAGCAAACTTCGAGTATGTTCAGGTCCATCCTAACCTGAACTCTGAGCAATTGAATACCAGTAACTGAAGAAGTTGAATGCAGCCCTAAGAAATCCTGGAAAACACATGCTATTGACAAGGGGAACAGGAACGCCTGGTTGTTAATTTATCCATTGGAGGAAAAGCACAATGCAAAGCTCTATTAAAGCTCCGCACTTGTTCATGTGCGTGTACTGAAGTAGACATATTGGGAAGAGCTTTTTAATGGCCTTTTAAACTGGGCAATTATCAGCTAAATGGGCCGATTATTGCCCCAAGAAAGGCTGTGTTTGCATGTTTAGGTTTTTAATTGCAATTGTTGAATACATAGCCAGGAATGAGGAAGAAGAAGAAAAATATCAGTTGTACTGATCTGGTCTTTTTATTTAATAACTAATTTAAAAAAAACCTCAAATGTGTGAATGCACCCTAAATGGGGGACACATAAAAGAAAGAAACTTTTCCTCTTATCAAATCCATTCCTGGCTTCACCAGATTGCTGCAACCCTATAAATGAAAGAGGGGATGTCCTGCAGACAATACTATAAATGAAAGAGGGGATGTCCTGCAGACAATAATGTAAGAGAACAGTCGCACAAACAATACAGCGATTGTTCGTGCGGACCTTTGTTCAATATAATTGGGCTGCTTGACTTGTGCTTGTAGCAGGCAGCTGTCTGCCCCTCTAAAAGAGGCTTTATTTCTCCATTTAGGACATGGACAATAAATCAGTGTAAAGGCATCTATAGTCTTTAATCTAATTCATAATGCTGTACTCTGTGCCAATGCCTGAAACCATTATTTTGAACCCCTTATAACAAGTTGTTTCATGATTACATTTATGATTTTGTTATATTGCAAGTTGTTTTCAACTTGAATCTGAAAAAAGTTCATACATAGTGACAGTCTAGTATGTAATATATCATTACACATCATTATATGCTTATATATATATGTATAAATATTAACAGACTGAATTCTATTTATTTGAATGAACAAGCATACTTACCCATTTTCTACAGCCTGTGCATTTTATTTAGGGCAGAAGCAAAGTATACATTTTCTGCAGGAAATTGTCACCTGACGAAGATTCTGTTTTGTACAATCTGAGCAAATTTTTTTTTTTTTTTCTTTCAATAAAACAAGTCAGTAATTTTTCTTCTGTGTTTTTTTTTTATATAAGATTTTTCTTCTTTTTACAGCAATTTGATGTTTAGTAAAGTCGGCTGGCCCTGTGCCCAATGCAAGCATTGCGCAACAAATCTACACCTTCCCATCAGGCGAGCGGGGGATACAGCTGACGTAAGCCAGGGAGAAGGGGCGAATCTGTGCCTTCTCCCTGGCGTACACCAGGGGCGCAATGACAGTAAATGTCCCCCCATGTGTATCAAGCTTTTCATCTTGGAAGAAGCTGTGTCCCCAAGGTTTTGTGCAAAACTTTCAGCAAATGTGAATTTTTTGGCATTGTTCACAAAACTTAAAGATTTAAGGCAAATTGTTAGATGGTGCCGACGATTGTAAAGTACCAAGAGGTGTGCAGCTTCACTAAATACATAGATACAAAATATATATTGTTTTTATAATAAAGCATACTGTCATTCAGAAAAACGTATTTGATTAGTGAGGGTTTTACAGCTGAGAACCCCAACCAACCAGGAGAATGAGCTGAGAACAGTTTGCTGCAGCTCCTCACTGTCAGTCATCCGGGAGGAGACCACATTAAGCCATTGATTGAAATGCTTTACCACATGAAGGCTTTAACACTTCTGAAGGCTCATTCTCTCAATCAGTGGAGGTTTCAGCAGTGAGATCTGACTAATCAAAACTGTTGTTGCATCCCTGTGACTTGTCAGAAGTTTTTCTTTTTAATGACAGCCCCCATTTAAGTATTCATCTGTATGTGTTAATAGTGAAAACTGCGCTTGAAATATTTTGGCTGCAGAAGGATCAAAGTTCAGGTTGAACATCACCTCCTTATCATTTTTAGAGATGATCTAACATTGGGAAATCTAATCATTTTATGTACTTTGCTTATCTTTACACAGCAAAATGATGGCAAGTTCACATTTGTCTAAACTTCACTGTGCTGCAAAGTGTTCTGACTGCACCAGTAGCATCTGGTATCATGATCTAAGGTCTTTTAGAATGAAATGCATCAGAATATCACACTCTTGTACCATTTGGATGCATCTTTTTAACAAGAATTATTAAAGACCACTTCCTTTTAACCATATATCACCACTGCTGGATGTTCGTTTTCTCTTTAATAGCCAAGTGGGTGTTACCAGTGTGGGGCATGTCCCTGCCTTGTCTGATACTATCCAATTAAATACATAAGTCACTAGTCCTGTGCTCTTCTTATTAAAGGGGTTATCCAGTGCTACAAAAACATGGCCACTCTTCCCCCTCTCGTGTCTCCAGGTCAGGTGTGGTTTGCAATTAAGCTTCATTTACTTCAATGGAACTGAGTTTCAAACCCCACACAATCTGGAGACAAGAGAGGGGGAAAAGTGGCCATGTTTTTGTAGTGCTGGATAACCCCTTTAACCCTTTAAGGACAGGGCCCATTTTCGTTTTTACGTTTTCGGTTTTTCCTCCTTGTGTTTAAAAGGCCATAGCACTTGCATTTTTCCACCTAGAAACCCACATGACCCCTTATTTTTTGCGTCACTAATTGTACTTTGCAATTACAGGCTGAATTTTTGCATAAAGTATACTGCGAAACCAGAAAAAAATTCAAAGTGTGGTGAAATTGAAAAAAAAAGCATTTCTTTTATTTGGGGGAAATGTGTTTTTACGCCATTCGCCCTGGGGTAAAACTGACTTGTTATGCATGTTCCTCAAGTTGTTACGATTAAAACGATATATAACATGTATAACTTATATTGTATCTGATGGCCTATAAAAAATTCAAACCGTTGTTAACCAATATACGTTCCTTAAAATCGCTCCATTCCCAGGCTTATAGCGCTTTTATCCTTTGGTCTATGGGGCTGTGCGAGGTGTCATTTTTTGCGCCATGATGTGATCTTTCTATCGGTACCTTGATTGCCCATATACGTCTTTTTGATCGCTTTTTATAAAATTTTTTCTGGATTTGATGCGACCAAAAATGCGCAATTTTGCACTTTGGGATTTTTTTGCGCTGACGCCGTTTACCGTACGAGATCAGGAATGTGATTAATTAATAGTTTGGGCGATTACGCACGCGGCGATAGCAAACATGTTTATTTATTTGTTTACTTTTATTTAAAACCTGGGAAAAGGGGGGTGATTCAGACTTTTATTAGGGGAGGGGGCTTTTTACTATAAACAACACTTTTTTTTTTTTTTTTTACACATATACTAGAAGCCCCCCTGGGGGACTTCTAGTATATACACTTGGATCTCTCATTGAGATCTCTGCAGCATAGATATGCTGCAGAGATCCATGAGATCGGCACTCGTTTGCTTTCGGCTGCTGCAGCCGAAAACGAACGAGTGCCGAGCCGAGGACGGCGCCATCTTGGATGCGTCCCCGGCCGGCATCAGTAACGGAGATCGCTCCTCCGGGACAAGGTCCCGGAGGAGCGATCTCCCCCACTAGACCCCAGGGAAACATTGCCTCCGGTAATCGGAGGCAGCTGTCAACTTTGACAGCTGCCTCCGATTAGCTAATTAGCGGGCACGGCGATCAGACCGTGCCCGCTAATAGCAGCGGTCCCGGGCTACTCGCGGCACCCGGGATCGCGGCACTTCAAAGCGGGGCCGCCGCGCGGCCCCGCTTTGAAGTGCAAGTGAGGACATATGACGTAGGGGTACGTCATATGTCCTTAAGAGGTTAAGGGTACGTTCACACTTACCGGATCCGCAGCAGATTTCATTTAAATAACTGAACACAGCATCAAATCTGCACCATCAAATCTGCTGCAGATCTGCTGTGGATCCTGTAGGTGTGAACGCACCCTAAGTCTGTTTGGGGTGTGGTCCTCCTGGTAATGCAATGCTCCACCATACAACAGGTACACTGCAGAAAAAAAAAATCTGATCCACATATGCCAAAAAGTTATACCAATTTGTAAATAACTTCTATTGGAAAAAAAAAACTAACTGACAGTGCTCTCTGCTGCCACCTCTGTCTGTGACAGGAACTGTCCAGACCAGAAGCAAATCCCCACAGAAAACCTCTCCTGCTCTGCACAATTCCTGATATAAATACAGGTGTCAGTAGGGAGCCTGGAGGACTGGAAAGAACACACAGCTGCTGTGGGACATACAGCAGCTAACAGGTACTGGAAGACTTTAAAAAAAAAAAAAAATAATAATAATATCTGTATAGGTTTCTGGCACAAATTTGATTTTTTTTTCCTCTGGAGTACCCCTCACCCTACTGAAACACAGGGAGAGAAGAAGGAGAAGAAACGGGGGCGCCTCCTGGTGCAATAAATAATGGTAAAAGAGTGTCAAGCACGGAAAGGGGGGGTGTTGCACTCACCTAAGGGAGTTGTGCTGTATTATAGGCACAACTCTATAGCAGGCATAAAGAATAGGACACCGCAGCTCCTGCCGGGGTACGTTCAAGGAAGTCGTACGATGGATAGTGCAGATAGCCAGCTGCAACGGGCTTTAGGACCATGTGTAATCCCGGCTTGTGAAGGGCGCAGGTGTCCAAGGTACCACAGATAGCGGTAGTTATTGCATTAAAGGAATATTTATTACAAAACGACGCGTTTCGGCCCCCAAATATAAGGTGGCCTTTGAGAAACTTGATAAACTTGAGAAAGGCCACCTTATATTTGGGGGCCGAAACGCGTCGTTTTTTAATAAATATTCCTTTAATGCAATAACTACCGCTATCTGTGGTACCTTGGACACCTGCGCCCTTCACAAGCCGGGATTACACATGGTCCTAAAGCCCGTTGCAGCTGGCTATCTGCACCATCACCCTACTGAAGTCATAATTGGAAAAAATGTACCAACTCTAGCTCTAAAAAAAAATTTTTCAAAATTTTATAATTGAGTTTTTATAGGAATTTTATAAATGTTACTCATCAATCTATTTTATGTTCTGTCTAAGGACCTTTCCTCCATATATCAGAAATAAATCACTGGCCCTATAAAATAATGTGGGTCTGGGAGATGTTATCAGTGACTATTTGACAGTTTGTTTCTGTGCTGGAAGAGGTGTGGGTGTGTGTTAGATCTGTGCTGTTCTGTTCCCGGATGCTGGATGCTTGTTTAAGAGCTGCAGTGTAATATGAAGATATCCTGTGCAATACAGAGGAGGAGGAGAAGCCATAAATAGTGTAGCAGTAACCACTACTTCAGTCAATGTGGGAGAAGATTGTGTGTTTACTTTAGTGTACTATGGCTGCAGCAGGCTATGTGTGTGTGTGCGTTTGCTATGGCTGAAGAAGGCTGCATGTGTATTAGAGAGAGGCAGAAATAAAAGGGGTACTCTAGACAACAGTGAAAAATCTAGGGGGGACAGGAATGGTGGGATCATAATTAAAGCGTAACTGTCATTTCAGGGTCATTTTTTTTTTTTAAAACATTAAATATCAATAGTACAAGCGATTTTAAGAAACTCTGTAATAGGTTTTATAAACCAAAAGAGTTTCCTTCTGGACTGAAAAATCTCCCAGGCTCTCCTTTCACTTCAGAAGCAGCAGGATTTCTGTGTCTATTATGTGGCTATGGAGAGGGAAGGGGCTGAGAGGAGTGACTGAGCACGGAGCAGTCCTGCACAGCACAACACCCTGCAATCTTCTCTCAGTAAGTTCATAGATAAGCACTGACCTTTCTGACACCTGAATCCTGCGGTTTAGGTGTCCAGAGAGTCTACAAACAGCTGACCTTCATGTCACTTCTTCCTGCTCCCTCATCTCCCTCGGCCCCTCCAATAAGGATAGAATGGAGAGAGCAGAACCCATCTTCACTGGCTTCTCTGTAATGAAGACGTGTTTGCCTGATAATGCACAGATAAGAAGTCGGGGGGGGGGGGGGGGGGGGGGAGGCTGGGAGATTGCTTCTTGAGTACAGAAAGAGGCTTTTCTGGCTGATAAAGCGTAACTGTCATATTTTTTTTTTATTGCAGAAATCAGTAGTATAAGCAATTTTAAGAAACTCTGTAATAGGTTTTAAGTCCTATACCTGTCCCCATAGTGCAGCTTCAAGGCTCATGGTCTCCGCCTGGCTGCCAATTCTGTGACATCATGGCCCCACTCAGAAATGACCCCTCAATCAGTGAGCGAGGCGGGACATAGCTGCAGTTACTAAAGCTTTGGCTGTCCAGGCATGATGGGAGTTGTAGTTTTGCAACAGCTGGAGGGCCTGAGTTTGACATCCCTGATGTAGAACATTTTACTGAAGCTGCTGAGCCAGGTCTACTTTACACCAGTGTTATGTCAATACCTCCCCTGGTGTCTAACTGGCAATTTATGAAGGAGTCGGTCCCTGATAAAATCAGGAGTCGGAGCAGCAGCTTACTGACTCCACAGCCCTGGTCACTTTCTCATGTAAAGTCTTTTTAGTTCCACTTGGTTGTCAAGTGTCTATAAATCACTGTTCTGTTCTTCAATGTCACTGCCCCAGGATGAGGCCAGAAGGCAAAACCCAGGGTTTGTCAAGGAGGAAGAATGTGCTTCTTTGTATGATTTTTTTTAAATGCATTTTGTGAGTATAAACAAACAACTATACATTTTGGGGGACAGTTATCAAAATGCACCCCAGGCATACACCATGGGAAAGTGGCAGATTCCCCCTTTACCATGGCATATGCCAGCCGTATCCATGCTTGCCTGATGGGTGGGCAGGGTGGCTTGGTACGGTGGGAAAGAGGCTCACAATGCCTGTGCCAGGCGCAAAGCCAGATGGATTTACTAGGAGGCAGACACCTCTTAGTAAATCAGTCTGGGAAACTGGGGGTGGGGCTTTATTTAAGACCACCCATCCTTTTGGCCACTGGGTGCGGATTTGCATTGAAGTGAATGGAGCTGAATTGTAATACCTCACACAATCTGGGTATAGGGGTGGTTCCGTTTTTGCAATAAAGTAGCTGTTTTTTTTCTAATCCTGGATAATCCCTTTAAGAAATATATTTCTGCTTTTTGTGTCCTCCAGAAGATTTGTTCATAATATTGAAATGTGGATGTAAAATTCAAAGTATTACACAGAAACACGGAAGCTTTCACACTTAAAGCATCAAATAACTTTTAGAAAGACACTCCCTTTTTTTCTCCCTTAGTTATTTCTTAAACATATTACATTCAGCATTTCATACAAAAAAAAAACTTAACTCAATTGCCAACAAACTGTACACAAGGATTTGCTGTTTATAACAGTTGTCTCTGGAGAAAAGGACAAGTGATGGTTGTGTGGACTGAACACCATGTGAAAAACCTTAACAGAAAGAGAAAACAAATATGTTGGTTTTTGAGTTCTCTGAAGTCCAAAACGTTGCTTCCAGTGTTCCAGTTCTTGTAAAAGTGTCTAGAATCTCAAAGAAGGATCTCTTCAGCATTGATGCTGTTCTTAGCCACTAAAAATTCAGTTCATATTTGGTCCAATATGGACTTGGGAACAAGATATTTGTCAGGTGATCTTATCGATTCCTTCCTCCTCCACTACTACTTCCGCTACCTCGAGGACCCCCTCTCCACTGAGAGTTCATATTGCTGCTTGTTCCAGACCCCCCTCTGCCCCAGCTCCCTCGATTACCCCTAGACAAGCCTTCATCTTGTTCTTGAGAGCTTGAGCGGCTTAGTCTCTGTGACCTGGATGGTGGCCCTGAAAGAATTACAAAACAGAAAAAAACACAATGTTATAACACAAAAAGGAAACACAAAATGTCTGATGTATAATTTGAAAATATATAATTTGAAAATATAAAAATATTAATGGAGTTAGGGGATATTTTAGCCTATGAACAAGATAGGGGGATAACTAGTTAATAGCTTGAGGTCTGATCACAACAATGTCCAGAGTGAATGAAAGAGCAGTGCACATGCTAAACCACTGTTCTCCTCTCTCTCTCTATGGAACATTAGTGCACATGCTCAACCACTGCTCTCTCCCCTCTCTCTCTCTATATGGAACAGCAGTGCACATGCTAAACCACTGTTCTCCTCTCTCTCTCTATGGAACATTAGTGCACATGCTCAACCACTGCTCTCTCCCCTCTCTCTCTCTCTATGGAACAGCAGTGCACATGCTAAACCACTGTTTTCCGCTCTCTCTATGGAACATTAGTGCACATGCTCAACCACTGCTCTCCTCTCTCTCTATGGAACAGCAGTGCACATGCTAAACTACTGTTCTCCTCTCTCTCTATGGAACATTAGTGCACATGCTAAACCACTGTTCTCCTCTCTCTCTCTCTATGGAACATTAGTGCACATGATAAATCACTGCTCTCCTCTCTCTATGGAACAACACTGCACATGCTCAACCACTGTTCTCCTCTCTCTCTATGGAACAGCAGTGCACATGCTCGACCTCAATTTTATTTAATCTCCATGGAACAGCAGTGTACATGCTGGACTACCACTCTATTCATCCTCTATGGTGCTTTTAAACATTTGCTGAAATCTGCAATGTTTTTAGGTAGAGATTAATCAAAGGTTGTAAAATATACACTGGTGTAAACTGCCCATAGCAGCCAATCACAGCTCAGCTTTCAGCTTGGTAAAATGAAAGAGGAGCTGTGATTGGTTGCTGTGGGCAGTTTACACAAATGTAAATTTTACATCCTTTGAAAAATCAGGGCCTTGCTTCCTATACAGAATAAGTAGTGGCTGAGCATATGTGTTGTTTACCTCTACTCTGATAATGGAAAGGGGATTGGGGGGAGGGGACGACTCAGAGGTGCTGGGGATCAGCAGGGTGGCACATCGATAACACCTCACTTAGATAGGTGTATTGTATCAGTAATATGCCTATTTCTGGGTGTAACACAAAAACTTTTATGGTTTTACTGAACTATACTTTCAGAACATATAGAACTATGTTGTTGTAAAATCAGTTTGGTTGACCTGCCAGATGTCATACTTGGGATACAGACATGGATAAAATTCATTCCTCTGAATGCAAACATTGTATAAGTATCAAGTTTGTATAGGATAGTGATAATATTTGGTATGTGGTATTAGACCTAAATGATTAACATGTATTAATCTTCCTAAAGTGCTTTCTCTCTACACCATTTATGTAGCTTTTTCTTGGACTCTTCTTTAATTTGTGATTATTTTCAGCAAATGAAATTGTAAAAATTACCTTTACCTGGATCATCTGATAGACCTGGTTCTATATCTCTGTGATCAGGGGTTCCAGGGCCATCATGCCAGGGTCTCTTGCGTGGTGGTAAGGAAGCCATGTCCATTCCCTGCAAAGAGGAGGAGCGTTCCCTGCTGGCTGGGGAGTGACCATCAGGAGTTGGAATGTCCCGGCGAGGGCTGCCTTGGAAGTGATCAGGACCTGAGCAGTTACATTGAGGGACATAATATAATGTAATAAATTGAATGTAAGTGTTAAAAGTGTATAATACTACTTGATGTAAGACACGTTCTTAAATATAATTAGAACACGGTAAGAAAAGGAGTGAGCGCTATTCACATTCTGTCACTTTGTTATATGCTCAGTTGTTGTAATTTATTTTGCTTTTTAACTAAATCTAGATACTGGTACAAATTTATTTTTTAGGTGTGTTTTAATTTACATTTCTATATACAATTATGATGCAGCATTTTGTTGGAGCTGCTACTGAGTTCTTCCAACAGGATTCAGACATAGCAATGCGGTCCAACAACAGGAAGTAGTTATTGAGCCCACCTTCGTGCAGATCGCACAACATAGGCTCCGTACTACAATATCTTTAAAGTCTGGCACATCTGGAGACAAGGCCAAACTCTTTAACTAGTTACAGTCATAAAAAGCATGTCCTTTTTGCATCAAAGGAACCTGTAGTCTGGAGATGACTCCCTGAATTTTATAGATGTCTTGTGGCCTGCTAGAAGTTACTGTGCAGGGGAGGAAGAGGAAGTAGTGAGCTGTGGCTGTCACATCTTGTCAATGATAGGTCCTGTGTTATCTGCCTCCAGCTGTATACTAGAGCAGTTTTCATTTGATAGAATCTTGCTTGTGATAATCATGAAGTGACCACTTAGTCTGGGCACTGGTGGTCACATAATGCTATGTCTTTTAGGCTTATTGGAAAGAGGTGACTGTGAAGTGGCAAGTGGGCTCATACAATTACAGTAGATCAAAATCAACGATGTCAGTTTCTGTAAATTTTGCTGTGAAGCAACAGATCAATGTATAACATGTGAATGTGCAGCCAATTGTTTGCTTTTTTTCTTTATATTTGAGATAACTACTAACTACTGAGATAACTAGAAATGATCTCTACAGAATAGGAAATGTCATCTTGTAATGAGGCTCAGATTTACCTGCATCTCTGCCAGGGTCCCGGGACTGGTGATTAGGGCCACGATCTGAACTAGGAAACTGATCTGGAGTAGGTAGAAGACCTTTTCTTGCTTCTGTTTGGCAAAACAAACATCAGGGGCTATTACAGAATAGCTATAATCTTGCTAAAATATATTTCTATTACTAACACTATCATCATCGTGTGTCTATGATTTCAAGAGCATAACATTTTTTTGTAGGTATATCATTGTGAACTTTTCAGAACCCCATGATCTATAAATGATGGCCTATCCTGAGCAAAGGCCACATATCCAGAGAATAGGCTGGCTAAACCATCTAAGGCTGAAAACTTGTAAGGCCCTGTAACAGAAGACTAATGTGCTATGAAAAAAGGACATTAATAAAGGTCTTCTAAAAAGTATACTGAACCCAAAGTAAGCACATCACTATACATAACTAAGAGAACATGGCAGAGGTTAGTTAACCGATACCTCTACTGTAACACTTCACCTCTTTGAGGAGCACGACCACGTCCCCTGGAACTCTCTCGTCCTCTACCAGGCTCATCTTTATCATAGCCATCACTAGAGCCAAAGTCATCCGAGCTAGAGAACCCTTCCCGTCCACGAGAGCCACGACCCTCTTGTCTTGGGGGCCCACTCCGACGGAAACTGAAAATGTAAGAGTAATATGGTGACATAAAGCAATATGATGTAGAGGGCACATCAATCCATTCCATACAAACACTATACGTCAACATAACAGACACAAAATAGGATAAAATGTATTTTTTTTTTTTTTTTTTTTAATCAGATTCTTTGTATTAAGAAACAAAAAAGAACAACATTGTAAAACAGTATCATGGAGGTAGTCAAAATAAAGGCACATTACTCCATGGCAGGCGCGGGGGGGGGATGGGGTGGTGGTGTTGTTACACACCTAGGATATGCTATCTCGTCACCTAGCAGCTGTTGTGACCCATCAACAAGAAGTAAGCCTCCATTGACGTGTACTGTATGAATCTGTAGGGCTGCCTCGGAGTATCCACCCACAGTCCCCAGATAGTTTTAAATTTAGAAATGGCTTCATGTTTCTTCTAAAGCCCTTTTCCCAACCTAATAACTTTCAGCTCATTAATAGTCGGCGTTGTGGACCAAGTTAAATGCCTCCTGATGAGTTTGCGAGCCTGATAAAGTATCCTCCAAATGGCTAATTCAATTTCTGAGGGTTCATCGACAGATTCTACCACACCCAGTAAACATTTCAATGGTTCAGCTGGCACCGTGATACCGTCAAAAAAATAAATCTTGGTTTTGGCACCGGACACGGTATGTTTTGGATTTTTGTGTGCAATACAATGGAGGAAAAGGTCTGTCTGTGGGCAACATACACCTGATGACAAAGCCTCTGATTTAGAGTATATCCTACATGCTTTACTGTGTTTCTTTTTAGCTAGGACTACACAGTGACTGTCCACCTGCTACTGACTGAAAGCTTTCTGCCTATGCATAGTATAAATCAATGATGGAGCTGAACAGTACCTCCTGAATACTGGTGACTGGGGATTATAAAAAATTATGGCATAACACCCCCCCCCCCCCCACACACACACACACACTGATTTGTGGTGCCTGTCATCATATGAGTACAGCCCTTATGTGCCTGAAATACTCAAGTGTATATCAAATCCTTTAGCAACTGCAAAAAATGGATATAGCTTATTAACATGTAGTCATAATTACTACTTCACCGCTAAAGGCTGATAAGTAGTTCTCTGAGGCACAGGTATATGTCTGGTTAAAAATACCTTCCCAGAGCAGTAAAATAAAGTCTGCACATTTCAGGCCCAGAGTCCATAAAGTAACTCTAATGGTGGTTTTACACGGAGCGATAATTCGCCCGATCGCACGATTAACGATTTTGAATGAACGATGTTTTTTTCATAACGATCAGCGTTTACACGGAACGATACATCGTACGGAAAAATCGTTTTGCGATAGCTTAAGCCTATCTCATACATAGGTGAAATCGTTGAAAGAATGTTTACATGGAACGATCTGCGAATTTTTTGCGAACGATCAACGACGATTTGAGAAGTTGTTGAAAGATCAAAATGAACAATTTCTCGCTCGTCGCTTGATCTTTCGCTGCATTTACACGTACGATTATCGTTCGAATTCGATCGTTATGGTGCAAATTCAAACGATAAATCGTTCCGTCTAAAACCATCATAAGATGAAACGAGACAGACTGTCTTCTGTTGGCATGATTGTTCAACCTGATACAGGAATATGCTTGCTGTGGAATAGGAAAGTATCAGTGAGGTATAATACTCAAACTGTGCAGGGTCTATATGAAGGTGGGTTTAGACTGCTCTATTGCCAAGCTACGGCACCCCCCAATGACATGAATGTACTATCTGATGACATGTAACTCACCTATCATCTCTTTGTCCCCGGAAACGTATATCTTCAGAGTCCCTGGCATACTGCTCATCAGAGTGTCTCCTTCCCTCCCATCTGCTTGGATCTCTCCCTTCTCTATCAGGGAAATCTCTATGATTTGAGGCAAACTGCGGGCCTGAACCACCACGCCTCCACTTTTCATCTTGCGACGGGGGGCCACTACTTCTCCCATCAAAGTCTCGTCCTCTTGGTCCATAACGATCATCTGGATGGAAATCATCTGAGCGCTCATGTACCTCAGAGTGTGGACCCCTTCTGTCAGGTGGTCCTCTATTGTCTCTAGAGTCTACCCACTCTGGTCCACCTCTGAAAGGGCTTGGCTCACGCCTCCGATCAGACTGATGATTTGAAGGACCACGCAGGTCACCTAAACGCCCAAAACAAAATAAAAATTCTCTGAATCTGGAATGTATAACATCGTGCACAACTTCAAAGACAACAAATATACTAAATAATAGATTTCTAATCCCTAAAAGCTAAACTGGGATTGAATTGTTAAGTTTTTTTTTATCATAGTTTTTTTTCTCCACCAATCTTTACTTCCTTTATAATGTCAGAAAATATTAGAAAGAAAAATGCAGAAAAAGGCAGGCAAAAATATCCTGTCAAATCCCAAAATGTTACATTAGGATTTCACACTTGTATTGCAATGGCTGAAAACCACTGCAAATTTCTGGAACACATCTCAAAATCCACAACTTGCATACGATCTGGTGCAGATTTTTTTCTGCTCTATTTACTGCTAAGTCACAGAAGTGTAAATGCAAGGTTATGCTAACAAACTATTTATTGGGCTGCACTATCTCCCCCAGTAAACTGGATGTGCTGCTGACATTGATGGGAGTGAATGGCTGCATGATCAGTCCAGCATTTGGTTGCACAGCCCTTCACAGCCAAAAACTGAGCCGTGTAAAGGCTCCCAAGATGAATACTGACAAACTTGTACATAGTCGATCAACATTCATATTAAGCTGTCATCTGCTCATGTAAAAAATAACAAAAAAAGAAAAAACAAAAAAACAAAAACACAACTTTGTTTCAACGATCTTAGATCGCAAGAAAAACCATTTACTAACAACAACAACAACTAACAAATACCATGAGAGACAATAAAATACCTTTGTTGGGGCTGGGACCTTGGCCCAGTGGTGGTGGACGTCCTTGAGAGTTCGCCTGACCTCCTAGGCCCGGTAATAAAGGAGGAGGGGCCTGGCCTTTGCCACCCTGAGGAATAAATTAAATAAAGGCTTACAGTAAAGCCTTAATACAATTTTTACCATTCACCTTTTGCATATTAAAAAAAATAAATAAAAAAAGACCAAAAATTGGCTTTATCTGGATGAAACCCTCTAATATTGGGTTTGCTTTTACATTTTTATTTCCTCATTACTGTTTTGCAGAAATAAAGTACAGGAACATTAACAATATTACTATATGAATAGCTGATTATCATCTGCTTTGACTTGGACTTTCCATTTCTCCTGTATGTGTATTTCACAGTAATATATAGAAGGGAAAAGGATGGATTACATTTTGTTTCTTAATGTTAGGCTACGTTCACATCAGCGTTTGACCATCCGGCACCATTCCGTCTACCTTTTCCATTTTGGAGTAAGTCGGATCTGTTAAAATCCCCATAGACTCCCATTATATTTTAGTGTGCTCCGTTTGCCCTAATTGTGCTCCGTTTGCATGCAATCCGTTCAAGATCCGTTTTTTTGAACGGAAGAAAAAATAGTGTTTGCAGTATTTTTCTTTCCACTTAAAAAAACGGATCACGAACGGAAAGTGCACTTCCATTTTTTTTTTACATTGTAGTCAATGAGGACGGATCTAAAACGGAAGGTATTTCCGTTCACATCTGTTTTTTTTATCCGTTTTTGCACTGAGCATGCCCAGAAGCAGCAAGAAACCATAGAAGAAAAATAAATGGATATAAAAACGGATGCTGACTGATGCAAACCGATGTACAAAAGTCAGTTTTTTTAAGCCAAAATACAAACGGACCATTAAAAAGAGATGAACATTTTGCAATCAGTTTGCATCAGTCTGCTCATCAGTTTATGCTCATCCGTTTAATTAATATAGACGGATCCGTTAGAAACAAAGAAAAACGCTAGTGTGGCCGAGCCCTTAGGGTTTTTTTTTTTCATCAATGTGCACTGCAACATATGTTTATCCACAATCAAACTGTTGGATATGTTTTATATATGCAGAATTGCATTTATTCATGGCTGAAAGATTATGAGACTGGCTACACATGTCCAGCAGAGTGTAGGGATGCCTGCCTGCCCTTGTACTGAATGTTCATTTTAGTCTGCACAAGAGTTGGAGGCACAGGGAGGACACTATTGGATAAGAGTAACAATGGCAGCTCTGCGCTGTTACAGGGGCAATGTGTGAGGCCACCAAATGATTACTGCCTAAAAAGTGAGTAATGCAATGTAAGCACGGAAGACAATGGGTAAATTACCATTTATGTAAAGATGATTTTAAGGTTTGATCACAACAATTTAAATGCAAATGACAAGCTTATTATTTCTTTCTCATCTAATCTATGTGCTGAAGGTATAAAGGTGTCCATAGACCTGACCTTAAAAGTTGATGAAAGTGAACAATTTTGACCAAGACAATAATTTGTGGACTGAAATTTAAGCCCATTCATTTTAGCCAACTGATAACAGACTTATTGTCTGAAAAGAAGTCGACCATGTTTGAAATTACTGAGTGACAGCTGGACGAATAACCACTTGTGAATAAAACATATACTGGGAGAAGAATATTCCTTGATTGTTCGTCCTTTGCCCGGTGACATTGATCATGTACTGGCAGGTCGAACAAATTTAAAGGTTAATGTGGAATTAAGTGTATGGCTGTGAGGATCAGACAATTGTTTAACGGTTGTTCTACCATCAACCTACTTTTATCTAATGTGTATGGCCACCTTAAAGCCTTTATGTCTTCACAGATTTAATTATTTTTTGTTCATGTGGGATCTAAAGAAAGCAACACTTAAAAAGGTGCTCTAACAGCCAAAGCAGCCTTATACACTAGATGCTAAAGTTGGCAAAATCTCCCACTAGTGTTGGGTTTGGCCAACACTTAAGGTGTATGGGGGCCTCCAGATTCTGGCATGATGGATTTTCACTTTCCAACCCTTTTGTCCTGGGAGGAATAGGCTTGCACTAGAGCAGTCTGGCGAAAGCCTATTACTCCCCATAAGGAACACATCAACTATCATGTGTATAGGGAGAACGGGAAAGATCTGTGTATATGGGACTGCAGACTCATTTGTTTATAGAGAGAAGTTTTTAAGGTGTATGGCCACCTTAATACAATAAAATATTAGACTGCGCTCGGCTGGCTTTCTAAAGGGGAAGGTGCTACAGGATGGAAAAATGTTGAATACAGACAAACTAGAAAATGTAGGCACTGAAATTTACTTGTATAGTATATTATATAACATACTGTACAATTATAAACTATGGCACCCCTCTGATGGAAAACATGATCATCATTACCTCAAAGGAAATGAATTCTAGTAAATTATTGTAGTTTCAGAGGCCCAGACAGACAATATAGGTACTGATTATGTACATTAATGCAACAAAAACCCAAATGTAGAAACACTGCCTTATTGTACCTGCTCCATTATGTGCAAGAAATCAGGAGTGGAGGGGTTAAAAGAACACAGAGTAAGAATAATTCTAATGATTTTGAGGCACACAGTCAAGGAAACTACAGCCCAATACAGAGCTGGAACACCAAATGGCATGTCTGCATGTCTTAAGCAGCAGACAACTAGTTCCAGTGCCAATGCCATCTCTGAGTAAAGGAAATAGAAAGGCAAGGCTAGTCTGATGAATTCAGATCTCTGTTGCAGCATGCTGATGGGAGGTTCAGAGTGTTTGGACAGTAAGGCTTATCCTAGCATGGTTCATCTATTCATGGTAACTGTTTTTTAGGACACTTGGATACTTTCCACAGGACAGGGCACCATGCCACAAGGGTCATATAGTCATGGATTGGTTGCAGAAACATGACAGTGCCTTATGCCTACAGAACATCTCTGGGATAAAGTAGTTCTGTTCAGGGCCCGTTACTTCAGTACTTTGCGACAACTGTCAGGACAACTATCCTGCCTGCATAAGCCAATATTCCGGCAGAATGATTTCAACACCTAATGGAATCTATATCATGATGAACTGCTGGAATTCTGAAAGCAAAAGGCGGTCAAAAGTGCTACTAAATATGTGTCTCTCATTAAGTGGCCATTTAGTGTAAGTTGTTGGCTAGGACCAATTACTAAAAAAAAAAAACTATACTGAGTCCCCTCATTGCCGTATATAATCCCTTTGCTTCATAGCATGTTGTGCACCTAGTCCCTTTAAAAGGATGCTGACAAGTAATTTGAGTGTTTTTTTTTTTTGTTAGGAATGGGCCTTGTCGTGCATTTTCCAGTCTCATTTGGATCCAGTGTGTCTTCTCCTTTCCAGACAACAGTGGACCCTTTTTAACATAAATCTACCTTTTCTCACAAAAATGGGGAGTTAGGTGACTTGTTAAATATAAATTCAGCAACTGAAATAATGAATAATCATTTACAGCACAAGTCGTAGCTGTTGTAGTAACAGTACCATGATGTATTGTAAAGGATTTGTGATTCTGACTTAGGCTACTATACTGAAAACATGGGGATCTACATATACACCTCATTAAATAAGTTCAAGAGCCTGGATGCTTTTCTTAAAAAATATAATATTACAAGTAATGGGCACTAGATTACATGTGATAGGAAATTGATCCAGGGATTTATTCTGATTGCAATTTTGTAGTCGGGAAGGAATTTTTACATTGGGATGGGGCAATTGGCATCTGCCTCATAGGGGTTTTGCCTTTAACTGAATCAACAGAGTTTTTTTTAGGATGAACTTGATGGACTCGTCTTCTTTTCAACCTTAGGGGGTTCATACTGAGGAATTCTAGCGGATAATATCCGCGGAATTCCGTCAGCTGTCCGCGTGCCTTGACATGTCACTTCTTTCGGCGAATAGCAGAATACGCCGGCCCATAGAATGGTGTCTATGGAGCCAGCAGAAAGGTGCGCGGCCAGCCGATGGAACTCCGCGGAGTTTATCCGTGAGAATTCCTTAGTATGAATCCACCCTTATTAACTATGTTACTTTTAAAGATGAGCGAACCTCGAGCATGCTCGAGTTCATCTGAGCCCGAGCGTTCGGCATTTGATTAGCGGTGGCTGCTGAAGTTGGATAAAACCCTAAGGCTAAGTGGAAAACATGGATATTGTCATTGGCTGTATCCATGTTTTCCAGACAACCTTATAGCTTTATCCAACTTCAGCAGCCGCAGCTAATCAAATGCTGAACGCTCGGGTTCGGATGAACTCGAGCATGCTCGAGGTTCGCTCATCTCTAATAGTAACATAGTTAGTAAGGTTCATTAACAAGGTGCATTTCTGTGTTTGTGTTCTTTTCAAATGGATAATTAGTGCACAATGTGAACTTTTCTGTGTGTTATACCATAACATTCATATACAAGGAAACTACTTCATACATTTCTCATATAATGCCTTGTAAGCTTTATTCATTAGCAGTCAGCATACTTCCACAGTTTTGCCATCAAGCAAGTGTTGTGCTATACAAGCAAAGATTTTAGTAATGCATTGATGGATATGCCCAATCTTTCCATGGTAAATATATTTGGTTGTGCACTATATAAACCCCATCAATATATTTTACTTACATGCTGCTGCCTTAATAAACTAACAAGAATTTTTACTCAGCACTATAACCTTTGCTGTAAAGACTGAGATAATTTTTGACAATCTATGCACTGTATAATAGTATGGCTATATACACTTCTGTACGTCGTCACATAACAGCATTACCATGCCCTGCAATGCAATGTCCTCTGTCTGCTGATGTCTCTAATAACAGCATCAGCAAGACAGATTATAGGAGGTGGAGGGTGGGGCTTAGTATGTACTCCATGCTTAAGAGAGGTGAGAAAAAGACTTTGTACCTGCATCTGTGAGGATATGCACATCTATGTATAGTAAATAAAATCAAAGATTCCCTCTCATCTCTGAAGGAGTGCTTAGTGTGACACTTTTCTTGCAAACCCAGTGCACCTGTAACATCTTCTCCTCCAACATGCTATCTATAGTAGTGTACTTGATAAATCCCCAGCACAATGTCAGACTGTTCAATGCTTAGGGTAACCCTTTTCTAGCTGTCCTGCTGTTTCTTTCATCACCACTTACATAGCCCCTTGCAAAAAAAAATCAAAACCATGCATGATATATAAAAATCTTTTGAACCAATGGACACGCTTAAAAGGTGTTATTGTGATCCTGTGGTGCATTCTGGTTTTGTCTTGAATAAAAAACCTGTTCAGTGCAGAGACTTCAAATGATGCAAAATCTTTAAAAATTTATTATTATCAGTGGATCTCAAAATACTTTTTTTTGTATAAAAATATACTGTATAAATCTGTAAACTCAGCATTATCCATTTACAGTGCAGGCACACATTCACAAAGTTTTACTAAGGCAAGTCTTGAAACAAGCTGATACTTCCTTTTTTGCACATTGTCTTCAAATTTCCTCTCAGAGGTAATACTATCTTAAGGTTTATTAAAGGTTTTATAGTTAAACTCTATAGAATAGTAAATTGCCATGTATATTCAGTTATGGCTGGCTCAAAAAAAAAACAGTGTTAAAATACAGTCAGCAAAAACACTTTACGTAACAGACTCAAAGTCAGTTTAGAAGCAGAAAGTGATTTGCTCTAGGTGGCCTGTAGTGCAATGGATTCAGAAGTTGAAAGATCACTAGGCCCTAAAGACCACTTTCAAATAGAATAGTATTTGAAATTAGAAATGGCGTCTTCTATCAAAATATTTCCTGTCATTATTAAAGGAAGTTACCTGGTTAAAAGGCCTAGGACCATCTCCCAGTAATGGGGTTTTCTGTTGTGATTGGTGGGATGCCCTTGGATTCTGCGAATTGTGAGGACCTTGTGAATTTCCTGTGGGACCTTGGGATACTGACTGTCCACGGGTATCTTGAGAAAGTCCCAAATTTGACCCTCTGCTCTGGGGACCTCTCATTTCAGGAGGACCACTCATATCCGGGGGTCCTCTAACATCTTGAAGATTTCGAATGTCTTGAGGACCCCTTATATCTTGAGGGCTTCGTATGTCTGGAGAAACGTGCAGATCAGATGGCCCCCTACTGTCCTGAACACCTCTCAGGTGTTGCTGGCCGCGCATATCATGCGGCCCTCTTATATCAGTTCTTCTTATATCCTGTGAACCACGTACATCAGGTCTCATGTCGTGTGGGCCTCGCAAGTCATGAGGACCACCCCTCATGTCCTGGGGACCACGCATATCAGGACCACCCCTCATGTCAGGTGGGCCACGCATATCAGGACCACCTCTCATTTCAGGAAGGCCACCCCTCATTTCAGGAAGGCCACGCATATCTGGACCTCCCCTCATTTCGGGAGGGCCACGCATGTCAGGACCACCTCTCAAATCAGGAGGGCCACTCCTCATGTCAGGAGGACCACGCATGTCAGATCCACCCCTCATGTCAGAAGGGCCACCCCTCATGTCAGGAGGCCCACGCATATCTGGGGGTCCTCTCATATCCTGAAGTCCACGAATGTCTGGAGGTCCACGCATATCCTGGGGGCCACGCAAGTCTGGAGGACCACGCATGTCAGGGGGACCGCGCATGTCATGAGGGCCGCGCATGTCATGAGGGCCACGCATGTCATGGGGACCTCGCATATCTGGGGGACCTCTCATGTCTACAGAACCATGCATATCAGAAAGTCCTCTCATATCCTGAGGCCCACGCAAGTCTGGAGCCCTGATGTCCTGAGGGCCATGTATGTCTAGAGGACCTCGCATATCTGGGCCACCCCTCATGTCTTGAGGGCCACGCATGTCAGGAAGACCTCTCATATCTTGAGGTCCATGGATTTCAGGCGGTCCCCTCATATCCTGGGGTCCTCTCATGTCCATTGGTCCTCTTACATCAGGTCCATGTCCCAGTAGTGCACCTGAAGGGCCTCTCAAATCTTGTGCTGGATGCCCCATAAGCATTCCCTGGTTAGGACCTTGCTGGACACCTCTAGGAGCAACACCCATTAAAGGCCCTTGAGGGCCAGGCCCTCCCTGCATCCCGTGATGGGTCGGTGGAACTCCTCTTGGACCTTGTGGCATTTGAGGAGCCAAATGACCAGGTGGCCCAGGATTACCAGGAGGACCCTGAGGTCCCATAGGTCCAACTGGCCCAGAAAGTCTAGGCATTCCAGGATGCATTTCCTGAGGTCGTATGTTTTGAGGACCTGGACCCATGAAACCTTGTGGACCTGCAGACACTTGAGGCCCTTGTGGCCTGAACTGTCCTTGAGGCCCATGCTGCATATTCATTCCCATTGGTTGTGATGGATGAGGCTGCTGGAAATTTAGCGGTGGCTGGGACTGGGGTCCTGAGGAAGGAAAAGCTGAAGGAACTTGTGGAGGTGCCCCTAAAGGCGATGCAAGGCCTTGGGACTGCCCTGGAGCTTCTGCTTGCTTCTGTGCTATCCTTTCTATCTTTAATTGCTGCAAAAAGAAAAACAAAGTGTAAACTACAAAGTAGTATGCAGGGAAGCATTACTGTCATGTCAATATATAATAGACCTTATCCAATGAGTAAGGCTGAACAAATTGTACAGATCACATTTCATAAAGCAGAGTAGAGCCACCACTAAATGTTTAAAGCTAGATTTCTAATATAAAATTTTACAGAATGAGAAAAGAAAAGAAAACAAAAAATATAGGAAGAAGTGGTCAGCCTGAAAAGGAAGCCTTAAAAAGAATTACCATGTATGGACAACCATGTCACAGAAGTGGAACCCTGTCCTAATAGAAAGGGTTGCTAGAAGGAGCTAATTTGACCACATATTACAAAGTTCCCACTTTTCAGTAGAAACAGCTAAACATTTTTTGTAGGGATTGTCATGATGTGTATATCCTTTTAATTTAATTTAGTTCTCAGTATAATTAATCCATAGGTGCAGTTGGGCAACCTTAACCAATCTCTCATTTAAAGACATTAAATACAGGAGAGTATACGGCATATACTGGTCCTCGACTTTCTGTGCGACATCACATGTCCAAGTCAACTTAATTCCCACTAAGATCAATGTAGTGCTGTAAACTGCATTCACAAACTATAGTTAACATGGCATCACACCAGAAACGGACATACCTCAAGCAGCTGGGGATTGGTATACTGTAGAGCTGCCATCTCTTGTTCAATTTCAGCCTGATTCTTTTTCTTTTCATCAGATTTTACTTCTTCTTTCCGTTCAGGGACAGCTTCTGAAGGAGGCATGAGGGGCACTTTATTCTGCAGCCAGGCCTGAAATTATTAATAAATAATGGTATTTTAGAGTTTTTGTAGACAGAATGAATACAAATGACTTCTAAAAGTTAGACAATTAGGAATTTCTTTTTAAATAAAGTTCAGTTTGTAAATTCTGAAAAAACACTTGTAATAAAACAATTAGACTTTTCCCATAAATTAATGATGGTTAGAATTATATAAACTGTTGATTGTAAACACTTGCTTTTGTTTCATAAATTCAATTACGGCATCCTTGTAAAATTTCAAGACTATATAACAGTATGGTACAATACAGTGTAAGCAAATTAAATTATAACATTTTTAAGCTAACGTTAGATGCCAGTGTATCTGCTTTTCGATTGTTAGGCATTTGAACTATTTCCAAAGGTAGTCGGCAAATGTTATAAGTAGCTAGAGATATGAATGGAGATAACAAAATGTTTGGAACTGGAAAGGTCTATAGCATAAGACATAGTAAATGCTAATGGTAAAACATGAAGAGTAGGGGGCAATAAGATCTACCAAATGGTGGGAAACAAAGTAGTAATTAATCTAGCATGATTGGCTACATTCTTGTGGATCATAATGAGCAGATTTCTTATTTTTTTTAATACTGTGTTTTAATAACACAGTAAACAAGGGAAATTTAGGCAGCACATCTATGACTCCATTCACACTGCAGGTTGCACGCTGCGTGTGGCTTAAGTACAGACAAAAAAACAAAAGGTGCAACAGCAACCCACAGGTGCAAGGGCTTACCGTATATACTCCTCCGAGTGTACACACGGTAAACACCTGCTCTGTACATATTAAAAATTAAAAATATACATTTTTTATTTTATTTTTTTAAAGTGAAGATCTTAGCAAACTATTTGATCAAACAGAGTGTACCATGTCGCCACGTTAAGGCCTCCCCAGAGACACAGTCCCAACTCTAGCATTTTCACACTAGCAATGGCCTCTCCTGGGCTGAATAAGCCTACAACTGGGCAGATAGGAGCCAAATGATCTCTTTTATAGCACTCCTGGGACATGGGTGGAGTACAAGCCAACAGGATTTAGCCACACCCCCCACATTCAACAGAAAACAAGGGAAATTTTTATATTTTAATTTCTAATATCTACAGAGCAGGTGTTTACCGTGTGTATGCTGGGAGGAGTATATACGGTAAGCCCTTGCACCTGTGGGTTGCTGTTGCACCTTTTTTTTTTTTTGTCTGTGTTTAATAACACAGTATACTATTCCTGCTATAATGATCATGGAAACTTTGATGGAAATATTAAAAGGCAATGGAGTTGTTGGAGTTTGGATTTATGACCACAGAAGCCATGACAATGTGATCATAGTCCACTTTGGGTAGCTGTGTGGTGATGCTAGAGAGATAACATTTGACTAACTTGCTGAAATTGAGCAGGTATAGGTTTGGCATATGGGACTTTCTTCTGTGGGACTTTTTTCTGGTCCTTCTGCATCACTTCATCCATTCCCCAGTCCAAGCCTGGGATTGACATTTCCACTGAATTAGTTTCTTCTTTACCTATAAAATAAGACAGTAAGTTTACACCAGGTGGCAAATGAAAGGTAAAAAGACGGGAGACACAAGCAATGCTCCAATTATCTTACCCATTTGTTCTTGTTCCATTGCCATTTTCAGTTGTTCCGGAATACCCATACCAGGTATAACTGCTAGGTTGTTTGGCTCAACATCATCTAAAAAAGTACACAGATTACTTGTGATTAATACCAACTTTGCCTAATTTATAAAAAACAAATGTTCTTTTAGGTTCTTGGGAAAGCTAAGGGCATGATAACACCAAACCATTATAGGCTGTACTTGGCCGATTACTCTGGCCATTCTAGCCAAGAATTGTTTGGTGCACTAGGGCATGTTAAAAGGCAATGATTAGCCAACAAGTACAATGTCAGGAGATAGTGGTCTTAAACATGACCTATCACAACAATAACAATCCATGTAATCGAAGCAGTGGCAGCAGACTGCTCCTATCTTCTATGGGCTACCCGGACGATTGCAGGATTGTCCGGGCAGCCCCTCCAACTGCTCCCTACTCAATGGCTGTGTGTGTAATTGGACAGACAGTGTGTGTGTGTGGGAGGGGGGGGGGATGAGGAGCAAGCGAGCAATGACCTGAAAGGTAGGTGCTCGCTTGCTCCTCAGTTTTGGGCCGTGTACTAGGGCGCTTAAGCTTTGCCCAAGTCTTTGTACTTCTCATTAAAAAGAACCAATGCAATGTTTTTGTTTGTAGCAATCAGTCAAGGTCAAAACATGTCAAAAGTTTGGAATTGACAATGCCAAATATGTAAATATAAGTGGTTACCATATTCAACACCATCTTCTGACATGCCAGGAAGAAGATTGAGATTATAGCGATCTCTCATTTTGTCCCCAGGACGATTTCTGGTCCAGAATTTACTAGATGGAAAATAATGTAGCAAATTAGAACACACACAAAGCAGCAACCTGCAGTAAAAAGCTTCATAATTCCTAAAGTACTCAGTCATGACTTTTTTTTGCCTATTTAAAGGGGTTGGCCACTTTATAGTAAAATAGTTCAGTGTATGGTATTAGTAACTGTACTCACTGTATATACTGACAACAGCTCCCTGTGTACCTCATGGATCTAATACCAGACTGGTTTGTTTCTGTCCATAAGATGGCCGACATGGAGGAGCATGTGACCATACCCCGCCCTCTGTGTCCTCCATAGACATATACAGGCTGAGTGATGGACCCTGGGGGCGGGCCATGGTCACATGCTCCTCCATGTTGGCCATCTTATGGACAGAAACACATCAAAGCAGTGCAGTAAAGACTGGAGGAGGGGAGCCTGATTTTAGCTGTATGGGGTATACAGGGAGCTGCTGTCAGTATATACAGGGACTACACTTACTAATACTGTACACTAAACTATTTTTACTATAAAGTGGCCAACCCCTTTAACCATGTAAAGTGTTGGATAGCGGATGAAAAACAAGTTAAAATATACCTAAAGTGTGGTTGACAAGTTGATTACTGCCGTTTTTTTTAACTGGCCATGAAAATATCTCAAAAGAATGGTAAAGACTTGATCAGAGATCATTAGGAATGCACATGGGCTGGATCGTTAAGAACACTGTGCAAATGTTCAGCATGGAGAAAATGTTCAAGTGGCATTCCTAATGATGAAGAGGGTGGGGAGGAGGGACGGAGGGGTGGTGCAAAGTTAGGGCACAGATATTCTAAGCCAAGCCTGTAGGGCACGGGGCTGTAAGTTTAAAAGTAGTTTTTTAGGACTATAACTGCATCGCCTGCTGAACAGACCGCAGGACAGATCTTGGATTAAAAGCAGCTATCCGAAGGTACACTTTAACTTGTTTTTAACACTACTCAGAATGAGATCTGTTCTGAACAGATGCCAAACACATGTGAATCTAGAGTTTCACAAAACTTTTGACATGTCAAAATATTTGATCGGTCTAGATCCGAGTGTTCAGACCTGCACCAAACGGGAGATAGAGGCGGAAGACAGCTCTAAGCGCAGTCCTCTCCCGCCTCTGTCACATGATCAGCCGGACTTATAATGGAGCTCTATGAAGCCCGACTGATAAGTCTGACTGATTACGTGACACAAGGCCGGGAGATGACCGCGCTTAGTGCGGCCTTCTCCCGCCTCTATTTTCCGATCGCTATGGGTATGAATGCTCAGACCCATCAAAACTTTTGACGTGTCTCTATGACATGTCAAAAGTTTTGTGGAACACTTTCAGTTTTATTTTACATCTCGCACTGTCCCAAGTTATACGCACAACATGTAGTGTTGCTACACTAATAACTATGTGACTGCATGGGAAAATGTGACTGTTTATTATTACAGTTTATGTTTTCAATGCAAGTAATGGGACAGGATGTGCTTATTTCTGGATGACCTTCTCTCACTCAGAAACCAAATATGTTTACACTCTGTGACTGCTGTGTATTATTTTTTTTCTAATCCTAGTCTTCTTTTAACATGATCTGTCACAAAAATCAAAAAGAAAACAATCTGCATAATGCTTATTACCTGGTATGGTCATTAGATCCAGAACACAAAATATGGCCAAGAGGATGCCAGGCAAGACTCCAGATCATTCCTTCATGTGCTATCTCCATACCACCCACTTCTTTTTCCACACTTAAATAAAAAATATAAAATTATAATAACCTTGGGCAAAATGGTACAAAAATCAATCCAGTGATAACGAAAGCGGAAGCAAGTACGTACCCAACATGCCAGAACAACAGTGAGCCATCAGAACCACCACTAGCAAACAAGCCCTCGTGTACTGGATGCCACGCTACAGCTACAATTTAAAAAAAAAAAACAAAAAAAAAAACTAAGATCACGCATTAAATGGGATCTGGATCACTGTTCTATGTTCGCAAAACAACATTTTCTGACCTGTTGCCTCTTTTTTGTGTCCTCTGAAAACCTGAAGCTCCTCCCGAAGATTACGGATGTCAAAAAGCTTGCAGAGATGATCACGTGAGGCAGTGAGCAGCCAATTTCCATTCAAGTTCCACTTCACCTCCATTACAGTATTCTTATGAGCATGTCTAATTTGACACAAAAACACTTCATTTATACCCAATAATACTGTGAGACAAAGAATAAATTTTGGATTCTTTATATTTACAGTTGCTTATTCACTTATTATCATTTAAAGAGGAACTACTGTTTCTGGGAAGAAAAAAAAAAAAAAGTATAAAAAATGATGAAATTATGAGACTTTCCTAAAACACATTAGAAAATCCAAAGACTTGTCTTAGTGTCAGGAAAGCAGGTTTAAAGGAGAAGTTTGGCAAAATAAAAAAAAAAAAAAAAAAAATTGAGTGCCAGCAGGGGGTGAGGAAAACATAATAGAGAAAGTATACTCTAACCACACCCTGTACCCACGCAGCGCCACATTACCAGACTCACAGACCCCACCGGATGTCATTTTCTCACAGCTTCTGTGTATGTCACAACCCGTTGGGAAAGAGTAGGATATAGCCCGTTCAGCCAATCAGTGAGTGTGCCACCGCAGTCGCTGGCTGGTTGAGCGGGTCATCCATCAGCCGGGTCTTCACGTTGAAGGAGACATATAGAGTTCAGGCAGGGGTCCTGGAGTAGGACGAGGTGCTGCGTAGGCACAGGGAATGGTAAATATACGTTCTTGATTATGTTGCCCCCCCCCCCCCCCAGCTGCTCTTTAACGGTTAGTCTACTAGTGGAGGATGTAGCACAGGGAATGGTAAATATACGTTCTTGATTATGTTGCCCCCCCCCCCAGCTGCTCTTTAACGGTTAGTCTACTAGTGGAGGATGTAGCTGCTTGTAAAGGGATAATCTACTAATGGAGGACACATCTGCATGTGAAGGGTAATCTGGGTCTCTACTTCAGCCAGCTTGCAGCAGCAACAGCAAGCTAAGAAGAGGGGATACATTAAAAAATTGTTTTGCAAATTAAACATGTTTAGGCTATGTTCCAACTATGTATAAACAATGGCTGTTATTTGCCACGGAAAACAATGGCTATTGTTTTCAGTATCAAACAACAGCCATTGTTTTAAATGAAAAATTGCATTGAAGTCTATGGACAATGAGCTGAAATGAATGACATGAACATTATTTTGACAGCCATAGCCAAACAATTTTGGTGTTCAATACATTGTGTCTTTGTTTGCATTGACTTCAAAGCAAATCATTGCATTATGAACAGAATGGCCTTTGTTTTAATTGAAAATAGTCTATGAACATAGATTAAGGGTATAAACCCACACACCGTATAAGCAGCGTATTTACTGCTGCGATACGCAGCAAATACGCAGCAAACACGCAGCAGATTAGATCTAAATAACTGAACATAGCATCAAATCTGTACCAACAAATCTGCTGCATATTTGTTGCGTATCTGCTGTGTATACGGTGTGTGGGTTTGTACCCTTAAAATGATTTTGGTTTTTCATTCATTTATGAGGTTATCCCAGAAGTGTTAGGGCCCTATTCCACCGGACGATTATCGTACAGATTATAGTTAAATTGTTCGAATCTAAACGATAATCGTTCGGTTGAAATGCAGTCAACGATTAACAACCGAACGAGAAATCGTTGATCGCTTTATAAGACCTGGACCTATTTTTATCGTTGCTCGTTTGTAAAATGTTCGCAAATCATTCGCATTGAATAAGACATTGTTCAGTCGTTCGCAGTAGATACGAACGCAATAGCGAAGAGATAGCAAAGAAAAAACTTTCGCAAATAAGATCATAAGTAACGATTATCGTTCCATGGAAATGAGTGAACGTTTTCAGGTCTTTCGCAAAAGCGGTCGTTTGAGATAGTTAACCGTTAACGATTATGTGAACGATAATCGTCCAGTGGAATAGGGCCCTTAGGCCTTCTTTAACTTCTTTATTAAGACAACTTTCCACCAACTTCTACTGGAGTTATGGAAAGGCCTGAGTAATGCCCCCTTGACTGTTACAGAAGAATATCTGTCTGAATAGGTGAATAGGGGTCAATGGAAGGTTGTGAAGTTTGTTTGGCAGTAATTTGTGGCAGACTACTTTTGATGCATCTAATAGAAAAAAAAATAATTTAGAGGGATTTGATTATCTACTTACAGTGTTGCGAGACTCTGACCATTTTTGGGATCCCAAAATTTGATTGGCTGTTGACTGTCTTTACTTCCAGAGACAAGAAGACCTTTAGTTGGGTGCCAGTCTACACACTTGACATCAGCACCATGCCCTAAAAAGTGTAAATTTTTGCACTGTAACTGCTGAAGAATGATGAAAACACTGACACTTCAAAAATTAAGCTTGTAAAATCTGTACATAAGTTAGAATTAAAGGATTCACTGAGTTTATCAATGTACACTACAGATATGAAATAGGGATGGTCCGAACCTGCCGAGGTTCGTATGAACCCGGACCCTCGGCAATGATTCTCCCGCTGTCTTAAACCTCAGTGGAGAGGGTGGATAAAGCGGGAAGACCGCCTGGAAAACTGGGATACAGCCTATGGCTGTATCCCGGTTTTCCAGGCGGTCCTCCCGTTGGAATTGAGGAGGTTGGTGTTGGAGGAAATTGAAGGGGAAAATGAGGTTATGATTAAGAAAAAATTATTACAACAGGAGGTCTACTGGATCCAATTGTTGGACACAGTAAGCCCGAAAGGACTCAATGAGATGTGTAATTTTAGTGTTTTTGTAATTTTTCAGTAACAAGCAAGATGGCATTTTAACATTCATTTGACTATGATCAAAGTATATTCTCTGAACAATTATATGTATATATAGTGATTACGTATTTATACTGTGGAATAATTCTATTTGTGCCTACAGCGCGTCTATTTATAATTTGTTGTGATACTGATCATGTCATTTTTTGTTTTTAACAGCCGCGGAAGAACTCTCGCGAGGCTTCCGAGGCATAAATATGGTGGTGGTTGTTTATTCACATATGCTTGAGAAAGAAGCACTAGCTTTGAAATGTCAGAGACGTGAACTCTCCATCTGTTCCGTGAGTGTCTAGGTGTCCTAATGTGAACTCGGACCAGCCCGGCTGAGCGGTGGACTTTTTTTTTCCATATTATTGCTATAGTCCTCTCTACAGCGATATTTTGCTCATATCACTCAGTGGTGAATTGTTGTTAATTTTGAAACTAAGTTTTTCTGAAGATAATAAATCAAGAAAGCATTTGAATTTTGTGTGCATGCCTTTTCGTGAATTGGGTCCTCCCGCTGTATCCACCCTCTGTACGGAGGTTTAAGACAGCGGGAATCATTGCCGAGGGTCCAGGTTCGTACGAATCCGAACCTCGGCAGGTTCGGACCATCCCGAATATCAAACTGAAAGCATTCCATTAAAGAAGCACTCCAGGAAAGGACAGTGCAGCCCAGACTGCTATAAGAGAGTAATAGCAAGAGGTTCTTGAGTATGTCTTTGGCTGTTCACCATCTTACTGCCGATTTTCCCTGATATAACTCTTCTAATGCAGTCTATATTTAACATGATGCTTCTGGCAGACTTAGTGCCTCACTTGCCCTGGCCCCTAACTCACACACAGAGACATATACTGTACCTATAAAATATTATTTGAGTATGTCCTCTTTTCTCAAACTTTGTTCTTAATAGCAGGAAAGATCAGAGTCAGGCTACAAGCCAAATGACAGCAGTGATTTAGCACACAAAAGACACAGGCAGTGTAAGTCAGGGGGGTTGTATCGCTGCACTGATTGGACTTGCCAACTATATCACTGCACGCCTAGTTTATTATGGATTAATCTGACAGATTTAAAGCCAAAGCCAGGAATGGATTGGAAAAGAGGACCAATTTGTTTAAAGTCTGTCTGGCTTTAGATTCAATAATCTGTCAGTGTAAACACACCCTTAGAGAGGGCAGACATTCTATCTTCAGTAGTGCCTTGTGCATTGGGGGTTGTGGGGACAGGAAAAGCCGAGGCTGCCAGGAGGAATATTGTAAGTGATTATGTAATCCTGTAATTTTCTATTTAGGGGATTTTTTTTTTGTTATCTCCCGTGAACCTTGAGAACAAAAGTCCAGGTAAACTTCATTTGGGTCTCTCCCAAAGATCTAACATTTAGTTTGTCAACCGTGGTGCTAATTGAGCTGTCCCAACATCAAGTATTCCATGTATATCCATTCATCTCATCTGAAACTCTAGTCAGTAACCAAAACAGACAATTGCAGTTGGTCCTAGGGCCTTCTACATCCTCCTAGCTGACACGTTCTCTGTGAGTTTTCCTTGGCACTCTTCTGGTCATCTTCTGTAATTACAATCTTCTAACTGTTGCTCCTTATGTTTATTTTTCTATTCATTCTCTCCTATATCTTTATTTCATCCCTTGCTAGATGCTGTGCTTTTAATGTACTATAGGTTTCTGTAAAATCATGTGTACATATTCTCAGTTGATTTGTATCTAAGTTGTATGGCACATGTTATTGCAATGCAGAAAAAATCCTAACAAGTTTCCAAAAAATGAAAAATTACAAGGGCTCTGAATCCCCTATTAGAGACATTTATAACGCATCCCATGGACATATCATAAATATCTTATGGGAGAATGCTAAACAGATGTGGACAGGCATATGTGTCTATTCAGATCCCCAACACTCAAGCAATCCAGGAAAACACTGGAACTTTGTTGCTATACTAACTTGAAAGAAAACCTTCACCTAGCAATTTAAATTGTGGTTATATTACTGTCCTAATCAAACTGTAACTAACTTTGATATGGGTATTCTCATCTCAACTAACAGCTAAGCTTGTAGGACTCGTCAAAAAACAAAAAAAAAAGCAAAAAAAAAAAAACAACCACCCTACCAGCTAGAGGTAGTACTCTGGCTGGTATATACAAAGCTATTATATATACAAGTTTGACTGTTAGTTAACATGGGAATACCCCTTTAACCTCAAAGCAATGCACACTAAACTTATTCTAAGGCTTTTGAAAAGTATGTGCAATAGAAAGGTATAAATCTTGGCACCACCAACACAGGCTAGTAGAGCAGCTGCAATCTCTAACAAGAGACCTCAGCAGCATTACATGGGGTGTTGCTGAACATTATAGGCCAAGTCATCCAATAAAACACAGAAGAGAATTGTGGCCCTCACCAGTCCAGTAACAAGTATAAAATAGTCTTTTTTTCATATCCAGCTAGGTCACGTACGCTGACAAGTGACTAGGCTACAGCCATTTTGCACGCATTCGCAGCGTGCTTCTTATGCACATGCTACAGCTGTAGCCTAGTCACCGGTCAGCGTCCGCGACCTAGTTGAATATGAAATGAAGACAATTTTATACTTACTTATAATTACTGGACTAGTGAGTGCCACAATTCTCTTCTGTTTTCTTTTGAAAAGTATGCTTTGTTTTTTTTAACCTATGACACCAATAACCACAGTGTACAAAAGATGTCCTAAAATTAGGAGTATGCTGGACAATAGCAAACATACCTCGTAGAATTCTCTCCTCATGGCAACGAAGAAAGTCCCAAATTCTAACTGTACCATCATCAGAACAGGTGGCAAATTTATTATCAGTAGGGGAGAAACTGTAAAGTAAAAATAAGTATCATAAGGACAATCTCAGTAACCTAAGAGAACATTTCTGTTCCCTAAAGATTCCTTTGTTGTGGGACAGGCTTAAAGCTTACCCAAAAGGTAGCTTTTAAAAGGAAAAGCTTTGTGTTTGTACATTTATAATTTCAGTTGTCCCTGAGGTAGTGAGTGGAGATTTGACGTTATGATGTACACACAGAGGAGAGGATCCGGCTTCCCCATATCACTACAGTACACCCTCAGCAGCAGGTGCAGCACAGAGGACCTTACAGAGCAGTACAAGTTGTGAATCAAGAACTGGCGTGACATAACACTTCATAATCATCTGTGTCTATGCTTCCGTCTCCCTTGAGCCACTCTCCTCCTTTTATAAGCAGCTGTAACTTTATAATGCAGTGAATAACCATGTCCAGACAGACAAGTTTTTCAGCGTGTATGACAAGTTAAGGAGGCAGGGAAATGGGCCAATATGCTAATTTCTCTGATCCGACATATTACAAAGCATGTGTAAATATATAGTTTGAGTTCTGCATAATGTTTAGAAACGTATATTGTCAAATCTTGATCATAAGTGTCACAGATCTTATCTTGCATATAATATACTTAACATAGTCAGGGTAGGCACCCCAAACTTAAGGTGACCTTCCCCCTTAAGTTGCAGACTAAGATCAAAACGATTGTGTCGGATGAAATTTATCAACAAACATTTTTACCTACTGATGACAGTCTGAAAATATGTCAGATAAGTCGAAAATCATCAGACGAAAGATTATTCCTTCATTCTTTCAGGGAAAGAAAATTTTGATAATGTTCTCAGAAAGATTGTTTGGCCTTTGCCGTGATGTTATTGATCATGTGTTGGCAGATTGATTGACTGCTCAACCTGCAACTTGCTTTTATCTAAATGTATAGGACCACTTTTAGTCAAACTTTGATCTTACAGAATCAATAAAAAGATGGTATTAGGTCTTCACACCAAATTCAGATAACAAGTTTCCATAAACAAGAAAGATCAATGAAAGTCCTTCAGCTGGATTCTAGGATCACTGGAGTATCTCCAAATCCCAAGCATTCGGTGGAGCCTTGTCTTTGTCCTTTCACCAACAGCTCCATTACAATTATGAGATTCAAAGAGCATTGTCCTTGACCTCTTGCTTATACATATGGCTGGACTTAGGGCCCTATTCCACGGGAGCGATAATCAGCCCGATTCGGCAGATTATCGCTCGGTGGAATAGAGAGAACGATCACCCGATGATCGTGTCATCGGCTGATCGTTCATTTAGGGCCAGACCTAAAATCATCGGTCCCCCACCGCACATCGCTACGGTGGAATAGCGGTGCACGGCGGGCGACCGATGATTTGAGAAGCGCAGCATACATTACCTGTCCGGGCTTCTCCTGCGCTAAGTCTTCCTCCCCGGGTCCGGCTCGCAGCATCAGCAGCTACGGAGTGGCCTGACTGAGCAGTCAGACCGCTCAGCCAATCACAGGCCAGGACCGCCGCGACCTGTGATTGGCTGAGCGGTCTGATAGCTCAGTCAGGCCGCTCCGGAGCTGCTGATGCGCCGCAGGACCAGGGGAGGAAGACTCAGCACAGGAGAAGCCCGGACAGGTAATGTATGCTGTGCTTCTCAAATCGTCGGTCGCCCGCCGCGCACCGCAGGAGAAGCCCGGACAGGTAATGTATTGCTGCAAGGACATCGATAATGTCCCTGCAGCCCTCGCTCAACGATCATTGGGGCCGTGGAATAGGCCCAGTAAACTCGTTTACATCGTTGCTCGGCCCGTGGAAAAGGGCCCTTACACAAAAGGTAAATATGCAAAATGGAATGTAAATTTAATTTTTAAAAAATTAAATTACACACTATAAAAACATCAAATAAAAATTTACATTAGACCTACAAGCAGAAAAATAAATAAGACCCTTAAGTGTATGTTAAAAATGTGAACACATCTTATTTCTACATCGAAATACATTTCCAAGAAGTTTAACTTTATAATTTGAAAATTAACAAATTTAGTATGTGCATCCTACCTGGCCTAACTAGATTAAAGTTTTTGATGACCTGGATTCACAAAAGGTCACTGTGCAACAAAAATGTATGAAGAATGAAATGCCACACCAATATCTTTCAGTTTTTGGCCTGTACCTTCAAGCCAATAAATCTTATAGATTATCAAACAAATGTTTTAATGTAACATTTAACATAGATATAATGTTTTTTGTTTCAGATAAAAAGTGGTTGCTAGGCTTTATTGACATTTCCAGTTTCATAAGTAATTTTGTCGACCAATCAGCACAAAGAGGTGTTTTTAGTCCAGTCTTATATACTGCTCTGTGGGCAGCCTAAATTATGTGACACCTATATGTACTGCACCCCAAATATTGCATGGATCTGGCTAAAAAGGCTCTATTCCCTCACAATGATTTGTAACAGCCAGAGACCACCCAATACATGTCTACATAAAAGCACTGTTTAGGCTACCCAAAAGTTAAAATTATTCAAAGTCTTATACTGTTTCGTACATGGTTCACATTATGTTGACATTGCTAGTATTTCAGGTAAAAGACTGCTGTAATGTAATTCTGTCTATATGAATTTACTAGAGAGATGGCACATGTCTAATGGCAAACAAAAACTAAGCAGGTTGTACAAATTTGGTCTATGCTGTATATTGGAGCATAATCCATCTCTCTATGCTTGCGGTCAACAAATAAAAAGCAAAACAAAAAACCACAATGTACCATGTACCAAGAGGGAGTTGTTGGAATAAAATGAAATGTTAAAAGTGATTACATAGATTGGGGAAAAGGTGAGTCTAGTACACTGTTGGGCTCCTTCTAGCCTGGATGCATGATGAGATACAGCTGGGCATAGAAGCATACAGGTTCTACGTGGGATCATGCATTACATTTTCAGCTGTGCCTGTAGATCCTAAATACTCATAGGTTGCCAAACCTGGCTCCAATAACTACTTGACTAGGGGTAAATCTGCTGAACATACAGGCAAAGGAAAGGTTATAATCTGGTTGGGACATTTCTGGAAAAACTCTGCTGTGTCTGGGCAAGTGTTATTCTGCTGACAAATACCCTGGATGCAAGATACTCTGCACATATCGCCAAGCTGTTAAGTGTCCCTCATAACAAAACTAGGGTTTGTGAAGGATCCCCAGTTCTTCACACCAGTTGGGGCAGTGTGTCGTACCACAGCAATAGCTAGGGTGATAGACTTACAACAAGGCCTTGATACTTGATCTAGGATACCATCTCCTGTTCCCAAACACAGCCTGGATTTGTTAATAAAGATGATCCAGTTTCTGGTCCATAGAAGTCCATCTCGCAAACAAAGCCAACAGTTAAGGCTGTCAATGCCAGGACATGTAATGACAACAAATGTTTTTACTCGTGTCATATGACCTAAAACACGTCCGTTTTCGCACCTGAACTACCTCCTGGCAGTTTGTCTACTCTACATGTTTGAGGATTTAGTGAATTATAAAAGGACTGGCTTAGAAATAACAATGCTAAAGACCAAAACGACATAATACAACATTGGCCTAGTCTACTTGCCTAGGAGTTTAAATCTAAAAGAGTCTAGATTTGGTGAATGATAGGAGACTGTTACCTTTCTAACTGTATTGTGTTAACTGTACACTTTGTTTAAGGAGGGATAATGCTATGCGGTCTTTTTTTGGGGGGGAGTTGATCTAGTTCTCTTAGTTTTAGTTAAAGTTTTAGCACATCAAGATATTTTGAGCAACTGTAGGCCTCCCTGTGAGAAGTTTGGGGGAAGGCCCTTTTATGGTTCAGCATTACTGTGCCTCAATTCATAAAAGGCATAATTGGATGAATTTGGCATAGAAGAGCTCGACTGGCCTGTAGAATCATCACCTCAACCCAAACGGCATGAACTAGAACAGAGATTATCTATGGATGAGAGGGCATGACTTGCAGTGTCTGACATCAAATGCTATTCTTAAGGTAAAAAAGGACCAAAATAACCATAAACATCCATCCCAAAATCATGTAGACAGTCTTCCCACAAAAGAAGCGGTTGTGCTTGTAAAGACGGTATGGTGAAATGACTATTAATAGCCATTGATTAAGAATGGGGAGACCCCAAACTTCCTGTATGAGTAAGAAAACATTTGTCAATATAGTATATAATTCATTAGAATAACACCAGACGAAAGGTTCCAGTATAATTTCCTTGGTCAAAAACGGACAGCCAAGTCATAAGGAATTACATCAATCATCCACATCCCTTTATCCCAGCGTAAACTTGGTTTCTTCTGTTTCAGTGTAAACACTGCTTTTAATTCAGCTTTTCTACATTTAAATTCAATTTAGTTCACCTGATTTCGTACAGTTCTGTCAAACATTAACTTCTGTTTGCACCCGTTTTTCCATTTGCTTTTATGTGCATTTTCTACTTCGAAGGCATACATCTCTTTGCGTTTTTGATCCTGATGTGATGTCCTTCTTGGTTTACTCATGTTTATTTTCCGTTTAAAATCTTCCCATTTTGTTAATACTTGCTTAACATTTTATATACAGTTGTCTGGGAACAACTATCATATTTTGCAACAGTCTTGAAAGATTGCCTTTCAGAGTTTTACTTGACATTTCTTTGGGCCACGTTTTCCATCACTTTAGTAACGTCCGTAAGCAATTTTCACTTAAACTGCAGATGACTTTGTAATTTTAGTTTTTATTTGGAACCGCAAATTATAAGGCAAAGATCACTAAAGAGGCATTCCCTAACCATAAAGCGACATTTTTAGACAGACCTGTACACGTCAAAGAGAATAAAAAGACTGCAAATCCGAATCATAAAAAATAATTATTTTGCATGTGTGATTTGTGTTTTGAGACCCTTTAATGAGGCTCCAAGGGCTCTTCTTGTGCATATTCATGTTTCCCAGGGGGCAATGCACCTAGGATTTCACTGCATTGAGCACTTTCAATAGCAGCCGGCAGTGTTATTTTTGGCTGGTCTCCCTGAGATTAGCAATCTGTTTCTCTTATGATTTGTGTATTTGCTACACAAGAAAGAAAAATAAAGCTGTATAAAAACCGTCCAAGTGTGGTGATTCTACACATTTGCCAGGAGCTGTATATGTACAACAGCAAAACAATACCTTTGTTTTGTGTGAAAAGCACACCTTCAGGCCACTAACTCTGGAAACTTTAGTAAAATTGTTAGTACAGCACCAAAAATATTTTGATTTCACAGCTACAAAACCACATATAACTTGAAAAGTCGTCATAAAGGCATACTTCATGTATCATGGACTTGTGATAAAAAAAAATTAAACTCAAATCAGCGTAACAAATGATCTGTAAAGTGAGGTGTTTTTTTTTTGTTTAGTTTTTTTTACATATTAGATGGTGATTTTTTACCCTTTCAAATCTACTGGTGTCAGAAAATTATATAGATTTGCAATTTACCTCAAATTTTAAAAAAAACCTCAAACCTTCCAGGACTTAATTATATAAACTTTCTGACACCAGTAGATTTGAAATCCCCCCCCGCCTAGAGTTCCCTGTTAATAAAAATATTGACAAAAACTACACTTCTGGGGAAACCATGAACTACATATTGGTTGCTGCTTTCGTTACACACAATACATGTGAATAGAGGACAAAGGGCCCTATTCCACCGGACGATTATCGTTCGCAAAATCGTTAACGATTAACGATCTCAAACGACCGCTATTGCGAAAGACCTGAAAACGTTCACTCATTTCCATAGAACGATAAATCGTAACTTATGATCGTATTTGCGATAGTTTTTTCTTCGCTATTGCATTCGTATCTACTGCAAACGACCGAATGACGTCTTATTCAATGCGAACGATTTGCGAAAGAGCAACGATAAAACTAGGTCCAGGTCTTAAGCGATCAACGATTTCTCGTTCGGTCATTAATCGTTAACTGCATTTCAACCGAACGATTATCGTTTAGATTCGAACGATTTGACGATAATCTGAACGATAATTGTCCGGTGAAATAGGGCCTAAAATCTGATAGGTTTTTCCATAACAAATGAAAGTCTACTGAGCTTTCACCCTTTAATTTCCATTAACATTCAATCAATACTAAGAGATTGAACTTAAAAAAAATACAAAAAGGAAAAATGCACTGCTAAAACAAATAATGGGGAGGTAAAAATTATTTTAAGGCAAAACATATACTTTACATTTAATAAATAACTCAAATCATGTATATTTGTTCATAAAATCCCTGGATCAAGCAATTTCATTTCTAGCAATTCATTAATTTCCCAAACTCTCTTCACACTCTCTGGAGTAAAAGAACGTGCTAGGTTCTGCATGCACTGTTGACGCTCCATTTGGCTCCTGCACTTTACCCATACCACCCCATGGCTATGTTCACAAACCGTCAAAATGATGATGGCCTTTTTTTTTTAATGATATTCATTGTTTGCCATTAAATGACAGCAGCCCCCTCCCCCCCCCCCCCCAAAAAAAAAAAAAAAAACAGCTGTCATTTTGACAGTGCATTACATGGCTCAAGGATGATTTAAGCAGAGATTAGCTGGATCCTGCATGCCCAGTGTGTAAGCGCAGGAAGAGCTCAGGGGTGGCTAGTGTACAGTGTAGGTTCCATCCCTCTGTAGTCAGATGTGGTGGGGTGGCACACACTATTTGATCAAACGGTATGCCAAGCAGCTCATTTTTTTCTATAGTAGTTCTGCAGTTGTCTTCAAAGTTCATTTTTGTTTCCAGATGTGGTGCGAACTTAAGCTTCACTTTGTGAATTGGATTAACTAACGAGATAAAAATGGAGATTGATAGTTGTCCATCTTTTCATTCAGGCTTTCAGCCACGATGCTGTGGATAACAGACTCAGACTTATAGTTGGAGTTGATCTTGGATCAATGTGACAACAAAACAGCCAGTGCACACTGCTGTAGATCACAGGGGGTCCAACTGCTGCACCACCAATGATATGCATCCAGTGGGATTCAAATAGTTAAATGACCATCAGCGTAATCGAGTTTGCGGTCATTAATAGCAAGTGTCTGCTATAGATAATAGCTATCACCCAAAGTGTATGTAAGGGTATGTTCACATGACGTTTTTGGCCGCACGTGAGCAGGACAGAGTCATTATGTACGTACACTGCTTTTGTGCAGGACTCAAAAGCGTAGTCAGACTACGCTTTTGAGTCCTGCACAAAAGCCGTGTACGTCTGGCAAATGAGCAGAACACAGCCACATAATGACTCCGTCCTGCTCATTTAAGTCAATGTGGCCGCCGGCCGCACTTCAGGCTGCACGGCAGCATCCTTTTATCACCGATTTGCGCCGTGTAGCCAGACGTGTGGCCAAAAACTTCTTGTGAACATACCCTAGTCTAAAGTGAAGGAGGCTCACAATGCAAATGGAAGCAGAGCTTTACAGTCATGTTTAACAAACAGCACCAAAAAGAACAAGAAAATGATAAACTGTATAGAATACTGTATAATACTGAGGTACGCAAAATAGATCATGTAATATAAACTCATTACAGGGCGATTTGTTTTGTACAGTAACTTTTATCTTGGCCCTTTTATGAGGGTGGCTCTCTAACCATGACATTACAGTGCATCTCAGGATCCTTGCGATCAACTGTAATATGTGAAGAATCTGGTGAAGAAATCAATTTCTAGGCAAACTTATAACTTATAATGAAGTGTCTGGTGGCAAACCTCAAATGTAAAACTATGAAAAGACTCAATTAGCTACAAAATTGTCATTTTCTCAATGGTATTGGCTGCAAATCATGCCATAATTTATTTTGTTGCATAAATAAGCCATTCTTTTTCTGCTTACCTCCGTGCAGTCTGATCCTCAGTCTTCTGATAGAGTCTGCCGGCAGGCTCTATCAGAAGATCGCAAATAACACTGATCACTGCTATGCTATGGCATAGCAGTGATCAGCGTATGAAATCTAGTGTATGAAATCTAATGTGTAATAGTCCCCTGGGGGAAAAAAATAAAAAAAAAAACTGTAAAAATAAATAAAATTGTTTTTAAAAATGCCCCAAAGCCCCTCACCAAATAAAAGTCTAAATCACCCCCCTCCCCATTTTATAAATAAAACACATAAAAGTAATAAAATAAATAAACATATTCTATGACGTAACATGCATAATTGTCCGCTCTATTAAAATAAAACATTATTGCTGCACGTTGAATACACACACATATACATAAATTTTATATATATATATATATATATATATATATATATATATATATATTTAGTCATCAATACATCTGATCTAAACAAATATGGCACTAATAAAAAGTAGAGATCATGGAGCAAAAAAATGACACCCCATACAGCCCCGTAGGTAAAAAAATAAATGCGCTATAGGAGTTACAGAAGGGGCAACTTAAATATACCTATTTGCCAAAAAAAACACAAAGTTTTACTGTTAATAGTAAAACAGTAGAAAAAGCTATGTAACCTGCATATCGCTGTATTCGGACCGACCTATCGAAGATAAAATGTCAGCCTTACCGTTAAGTGCATTATGAAAACACGGAACCCTCCCAAACTTTGCAAAACTGCATTATTTGTCCCAAATTCACCCCATAAATGATATATTGGGGGTTCCTGCCTTACTTTCCATAAGGCGATATTGGGCTCTGTCCTTAAGGGGTTAAAGGGTCCCTCCACACTACGAAGTACCAACCACAATATCTAATAATCTTGATAGAGGGAAGAGGACTCTCCTGTCTTTCCACTGGTGCTCTGCAACAGTACTAAGGGGGACTCCCAACTCTCGAGAGATGTTGGGCAAGAAATGGATGGGGCATGATGGCTTTCACATGCCTGTCCCAATATTCTACCAAAGCAGTATAGCTGTAGCTTACCTTCTTTGAAAAGATACAGACACCGGCACTACTGCTAGGAAGCTAGGACATATGGCTGGATGGGTGGAGTATTCCCTTAAACGGAAAAATGTGGTGCTCTCTTGCTGAGGATAGAGTATATAGTCCTTAAATCATCCACACTTAGAAAAATGCAAGGGCACTCACCAGTCCGTTCACTTGCTTTATTGTTCCATCTTATAAAATTGGCAGATTAGCGGCCGGCAAGGACGCTAAACACTTTCAGCATGATGCTGAAAGTGTTTGGCGTCCTCGCTGGCCGCTAATCTGCCAATTTTATCATCGGTAGATAATAGCTGGAAGAATTGCAAATTTGAAATATTTTATGAATTCTTTAATTTGGTACGAATAGTTTCTGGCACGTTTTAACACCTTTAAAACATTTTGAAGTTTCTCTAAAAATATATTATTATTGGTATGTTTGCTTAGATCACATCTTTTAATAACTTGTTATTCCATTTTTTAGGACAGGAGTCGCCATTAGAGATGAGCGAACCTGCCGAGGATCCGGTTCGTATGAACCTAAACTCTCAGCGTCTGATTCCCGCTGTCTGCAGCCTCCATGCAGAGGGTGGATACAGCCGGAGGACTGCCTGGAAAACTAGGATACAGCCTATGGCTGGGTTCACACTATGTATATTTGAGGCTGTATGTTTGAGGCTGTATAGCAACCAAAATAAGGAGTGGATTGAAAACACAGAAAGGATCTGTTCACATAATGTTGAAATTGAGTGGATGGCCGCCATATAATGGTAAATATGTGCTGTTATTTTAAAACAACGGCTGTTGTATTGAAATAATGGAAGTTCTTTACCGTTATATGGCGGCCATCCACTCAATTTCAACATTATGTGAACAGAGCCTTTCTGTGTTTTGAATCCACTCCTGGTTTTGGTTGCTATGAGGACCTGACATGAGGACCAAATACAGCCTCAAATATACATAGTGTGAACCCAGCCTTCGGCTGTATCCCAAGTCCCAAGCCCTATCCATAACCATTTAACAGCCCCATGACAAAAATTTGATTTCATGTAATACTGAAAAACATATTTAAAACAATTTTTTTTTAAATTATGTTCAAAGGATTGTAAAATCCCCATGTATAAAATGCCGGAAAAAAATGCTTGCAAATCAGTGGTTTTTGTTGTTGTTTTTTTAAAGTAGTTTTTATGTTGTTTTTTTTCCGTTTGTTAAAACCTTTGTTAAAAGAAAAATGTAAAAGAAAAATTGATTTATTTTTTTCTAATATATAATTTTAAAATATCAGCAATCCCCTTTTTGTTTTTTTTTTACGTCGTTCACTGTAATAATGTAACAATAATGTAATATTTTAATAGATCGGACAATTCCGCATGCTACGATATGTAATAGGTTTATTTATTTTTACATATTGTTATAATGGACAAGGAGGTATTTTAAACTTTTATTGGGGGGGGGGTGATATAAAGGTTTACTTTTAAAAAACTTTTTTTATGCACAAAAGTCCGGGTCAAATTAATGCAATGTTCCTGCCCGCCCTCTAAGAGCCGTAGCGCTTTTATTTTTCCACCTAAAGGGCTGGTTGGGGTGTCATTTTTTGCGCCATGATCTCTAGTTTTTATTAATATCATATTTGTGTAACAGAAATTTTTTCTATAAAAAGCGATCAAAAATTTTCTGACAATATATTAAAATCAGCAATCCTGGTGTGTGTGTGTTTTTTTTTCTCGATTACTCCGTTAACTGTGTCGGAACAATAATGTTATATTTTAATAGATCGGAAAATTCCGCACGCTACAATATGTAATGTTTATTTATTTTTTTATATTTTTATAATGGGCAAGGGGGTGTTTTAAACTTTTATTGGATGGGGGTTTATAAGGCTTTTTTTATACTTTAAAAAACTTTATTACACTTGGCAGTAGGGGTCCCGATCACTCAGTGACAGAAGCTTGTTTTGTACCTTAAACACCGCAATCGCTATAGATCGCGGTGTTTAAGGGGTTAGTGAGACGCAGCTGCCTCTCATTACCTTTTGCTCGGACACACTGATGTGTGCAGGACCTCTCTCACTGCTGCGGTCCCGCACACATCAGTAAGCCTCTGAAGTCAGGAACGTGTGTGTGTATATATATATATATATATATATATATATATATATATATATATATATATATATATATATATATATATATATGCATGCAGTAGGAACGTATACACACACATATACATATATATATATATATATATATATATATATATATATATATATATATATATATATACACACATACACACATTACTGACGGGAAGGGGTTAACTTTAAAACATGCAATCATTAGATTGCCTATACTGCTCTATGCTATGCAGAGCAGACTCTGCCTTTTTAACAGCACGGAATTGTCTTACTCCCACCCATCGGTACAAGCGATCGGGATCCGATCCCGATCAGTCAGTGACAAGAACTTGTCCTGTCACAGACTACCTTAAACACTGCGATCACTATAGATTGCAGTGTTTAAAGCGACTCTGTACCCACAATCTGTCCCCCCCAAACCACTTGTACCTTCAGATAGCTGCTTTTAATCCAAGATCTGTCCTGGGGTCCGTTCGGCAGGGTATGCAGTTATTGTCATAAAAAACAACTTTTATTCCGGCAGCGCTGTGTAACGGCCAGGGCTTACATTTGTATATGCATTAGGCTGGCACCACCTCTCTGTCCTTCCTCCCCACCCTCATCATCATTAGGAATGATCCAGGCACATTTACTGCTGTTTGAGCTTTGCACAGGTGTATTAACGATCCAGCCCATGTTCATTATACACACAGGTGGGGAATAGGAAGCAATCTGCCTGGAGCATTCCTAATGAGGAGGAGGGTGTGGAGGAAGGACAGAGGTGGTGCCAGCCTAATGCATATACAAATGTAAGCCCCGGCCGTTAGACGCAGCGCTGTCGGATTAAAAAGTTGTTTTTATGACAATAACTGCATCCCCTGCCGAACGGACCCCAGGACAGATCTTGGATTAAAAGCAGCTATCTAAAGGTACAAGTGGTTTGGGGGGGGGGGGGGGGTCAGATTGTGGGTACAGAGTCAGTTTAAGGGGTTAATGACAGGCAGCTGCAGAATCGCAGCTGCCTGTCATTATCTCTGATGATGTGTGCAGGACCGCTCTGTAGTGGTCCCGCACACATCAGAAAGCCCTGAAATCAGGAACGTATACATACGCTCCTGCTCCAAGAGGCATGTGCAGCAGGAATGTATAAATACGTATGGCTTACATGAAGGGGTTAAAGACTATATACATGTATTACTCTGGTTGTTGGCATAAACATAAAGATGAAATGCCCAAAAGTAGTGACATGTAATTATTTTGATGTTTCTCGCATTAAAATAAATAGAAAATGAAAAACAGGCGAGTCAAAAATGTGAATGCCAAACTACTTATTTTTACGGTATGAACATACCATAAAGAGGACTGTGTAAATAGGAAAGTTTCAATGTAAGACTGTCCATATAAATTATGTAAAGGTGAGCTGAAAATGGATTTTTGGGTGAATGCTTGCATCTGTACAGGGGGTAGCCCGACAGCTGGACAATTATGTCATATGTAAGTACAGCTGGGTCTATCTGGCAGTGTCCCATCTCAAGTAATTACTATTCTGGGGACAGATGCAGAGCTGCTGGGATTTGGACAATATACCACCACACTGAACACACGATTACCTTATGTAACTTTTTCTTTTTTTTACTTTTCCCTTTTTGCAGTTTTTCAGTAGTAGTAGTTTTTGAAGTATTTCATAGGTATAATATCCATAAAAGAATACAAAACATATCACTCAGCTAATGTTGTGTTTAAAAGTGGACTATATATATTCTGCTGGGAGTAAGACCCATTGATCTGATGAAGATAGACAATGAATGTAAAAATCCTGGGAAAGACCTTAAAAGGGCTGTAGGCAAGGCATATAACCAGTTAAAGCGACTCTGTACCCACAATCTGCCCCCCCCCCCCCAACCACATGTACTTGTCCTGGGGTCCGTTCAGCAGGTGATACAGTTATTGTCCAAAAAACAACTTTTAAACTTGCAGCCCATGCCAAACGGGAGTATCTATGCCCCAATTTTGTACCAGCCCTCCATCCTTCCTCCCCACCCTCTTGATCATTAGGAATGCCACTGAACATTTTCTCCATGCTGAACACCGCACAGGTGCTTAACGATCCAGCCCATGTGCCGGGCTGACACAGGTGGGGAATAGGAGGTAATCTGCCTGGAGCATTCCTAATGGTGAAGAGGGTGGGGAGGAGGGACGGAGGGGTGGTGCAAAGTTAGGGCACAGATTTGGCACGGCATTCAAGTTTAAAAGTTGTTTTTAAAGTGACTGTACCACCAGGCCCAGGCTGAAGCACTGGAGGCAGGCCGACCCACCCTTAGTGGGAGGAAACCCCCGCCCCTCTATGATAGGGTTCCATTGATTCTAATGGAGTCACGCCATGGAGGGGCTGGGGTTTCTTCCCACTGGGGGGTGGGTTGGCCTGCCTCAAGTGCTTCAGCCTGGGCCTGGGGGTTCAGTCACTTTAAAGGGGTAGTCCACCAAAAAAAATTTTCTTTCAAATCAACTGGTGCCATAAAGTGCCAGAGATTTGTAATTCACTTCTATTTAAAAAACTTAAGTCTTCCAGTACTTATCAGCTGCTGTGTGTCCAGCAGGAAGTGGTGTTTTCTTTCCTGTCTGACCCAGTGCTCTCTGTTGCCTCCTCTGTCCATGTCAGGAACTGTCCAAAGCAGGAGCAAATCAACATAGAAAACCTCTCCTGCTCTCCAGACTGGAAATAATACAACTTCCTGTTGGGCATACAGCAGCTGATAAGTACTGGAAGGCTTGAGATTTTTTAATAGAAGTAAATTACAAATCTCTGGCACCTCATGGTAGCAGTTGATTTGAAAGAAAAAATTTTTTGGTGGACTACCCCTTTAAAGGACAATAACTGCATTACCTGCTGAACGGACCCCAGGACAGATCTTGTATTAAAAGCAGCTATCCGAAGGTACAAGTGGTTGGGGGGGGAGGGGGGGGAGACTAATTGTGGGTACAGAGTTGCTTTAACGCACTAATAAAGGCAGAAAGAAAATACCATGGGGAAGGCTCTGCGTCCTAAGCCAATTTACAGGGCACTTTAACCCCTTCACGTCAGCCATCTGTATATATACGTTCCTATTGCACATGCCCCGTGCAGTAGGAATGTACATATACGTTCCTGACTGACAGGGGCTTTGTGATGAGAACGGGATCGCTGCAGGGACAGCGATCCCACTCTCATCTGTGTACAGCACCGGAGATAATGAGGATCAGCTGCGATTCCGCAGCTGACCCCCATTAACCCCTTAGTGACCGCTGATATACCGCTGATCGCTTGTGCCATGTGCCGCCGGCACTTTTTATCCCCTGTCACCATGAATGATTGGTGACAGGGGATAAAAAGTGATGTCCCCCCACCCCCCAAGTCGCCCCCCACCCCCCCCAGTCACCCCCGTCTCCGAGTCACCCTTCCCTACCCCATATACTCACCTGCTCCTGGAGCTCCTTCCTCTTCCGTGTCCTGGCTGGTTATGAAGTGCGCATGCGCTCCACAACCAGCCAAGCTCTGAAAATTTAAAGTGACAGAGACCAATTTGGTCTCTGTCACTGAACTATGATTACTGTGATAGAAAATATCACAGTAATCATAGTAATACAGTGAACATGAATGTATAAAGTACAAAAAGTGACAAACATACAAAAAATAAAACACACACTTTTTATTATAGTAATAATTGCAGTTTACTCCCAAATTACCCCTAACCCCCCCCCCCCAGATTACCCGTAACCACCGCAGGTTGCCCGTAACCACCGCACGTTGCCCATAACCACCCCAGGTTGTCCGTAATCACGTCAGATTGCACGTAACCCCCCAGATTGCCCGTGACCACCGCTCATTGCCTGTAACCACCGCACGTTGCCCGTAACCACCGCACGTTGCCAGTGACCCCCTCCAGATTGTCCGTAATCACCCCAGATTGCCTGTAACCACCCCAAATTAGCTATTAGCACTTCACTCTATCCGTAACAATTCTAGATTGTCTGTAACCCCCCCAGGTTGCCCGTAATCATGCCAGATTACATGTAACCCCCCAGATTGCACGCAACCACCGCAGGTTGCCTCTGACCACCGCACGTCGCCTCTGACCACCGCACCTTGCATCTGACCACCGCACCTTGCCTCTGAACACTGCACCTTGCCTCTAACCACCCCAAATTGCCAGTGATCCCCTCCAGATTGCCCGTAACCACGCCAGATTACATGTACCCACCTCAGATTACCTATTAGCACTTCAGTTTATCCGTAACCACAGCAGGTTGCCTGTAACCACCCCAGATTGTCCGTAACCACCAGATTGTCCGTAACCACCCCAGATTGTCCGTAACCACCCCAGATTGTCCGCAACCACCCCAGATTGCCTCTAACCACACCAGGTTGCCTGTAACCACCCCAGGTTGTCGTAACCACAGCAGGTTGCCTGTGACCACCCCATGTTGACCGTATCTACCCCAGATTATCCGTAACCACCCCAGATTACCCGTAACCACCTCAGACTGCCCGTAACCACCCCAGATTACCCGTAACCACCCCAGACTGCCCGTAACCACCCCAGACTGCCCGTAACCACCTTTAGACTGCCCGTTACCACCTCAGGCTGCCCGTAACCACCTCAGGCTGCCCGTAACCACCTCAGGCTGCCCGTAACCACCTCAGGCTACCCGTAACCACCTCAGGCTGCCCGTAACCACCTCAGACTGCCCGTAACCACCCCACATTACCTGTAATCTAATTTTTTTTATTGTATTTTAGTAACTGCGCTATTCTAATAACTGTTACTAGCTGCGGTTTTGCTCCAGCAAATTGGCGCTCCTTCCCTTCTGAGCCCTGCTGTGTGCCCATACAGTGGTTTATGCCCACATATGGGGTACCGTTGTACTCAGGAGAACCTGCGTTACAGATTTTGGGGTACATTTTCTCTCCTGTTCCTTGTGAAATTTAGAAATTTCAAACTAAACCAACATATATTCAATTCAAGTTTTTCATTTTTACTGGCCAATTTTGAATACTTTCCTCTAATTAACCTGTGGGGCCAAAATGCTCATCCTACCCCAAGATGAATTCTTTGAGGGGTGTACTTTCCGAAATGGGGTGACTTTTGGGGGGATTCTATTCTGTAGACATTACAGGGGCGCTGCAAACGCACCTGGTGCTCAGAAACTTCTTCAGAAAAATCTGCACAGAAAATGCTAATTGGCGCTCCTTCCCTTCTGAGCCCGGCTGTGTGCCCATACAGTGGTTTATGCCCACATATGGGGTACCGTTCTACTCAGGAGAACCTGCGTTACAGATTTTGGGGCGAATTTTCTCTCCTGTTCCTCGTGAAATTGAGAAATTTCAAACTAAAGGAACATATTATTGGAAAAATTCGAGTTTTTCATTTTTACTGTCTACTTTTGAATACTTTCCTCTAATACCTGTGGGGTCAATATGCTCACCACACACCAAGATGAATTCTTTGAGGGGTGCACTTTCCAAAATGGGGTGACTTATGGTGAGATTTTACTCCGCTTGCACTACAGGGGCACTGCAAACCCACCTGGCGCTCAGAAACTTCTTCAGCAAAATCTGCATTGAAAAAGCTAATTGGCGCTCCTTCCCTTCTGAGCCCTGATGTGTGCCCATACAGTGGTTTATACCGACATATGAGGTACCTTTTTACTCAGGAGAACCTGCGTTACAAATTTTGGGGTACTTTTTTTCTCTTGTTCCTCGTGAAATTTCAAACTAAAGGAACATATTATTGGAAAAATTCGAGTTTTTCATTTTTACTGTCTAATTTTGAATACTTTCCTCTAACACCTGTGGGGTCAAATTGCTCATCCTACCCGAAGATGAATTCTTTGAGGGGTGTACTTTCCAAAATGGGGTGACTTATGGTTTTTTTTCTCTCTGCTGACACTACAGGGGCTCTGCAAATGCACCTGGCGCTCGGAAACTTCTTCCCTTCTGAGCCCCGCTGTGTGCCCATGCAGTGGTTTACGCCCACATATGGGGTACCGTAGTACTCAAGAGAACCAGTGTTACAAATTTTGGGGTGCTTTTTCTCTCATGTTCCTTTTGAAAATGAGAAACTTTAATCTAAATGTATATATTATTGGAAAATTTTAACTTTTCATTTTTTTACGGCCTAATGGTGAATACTTTTCTCCAGCCCCTGTAGGGTTAAAATGCTCATTATACCCCTAGATTAATGTCTAGTTTCCAAAATGGGGTCACTTATGGGGGTTTCCAGTATACAAACCTCCTAAATCAACTTAAAATAAGAACTGGTCCCTAAAAAAATCAGTTTTGGAAACTTTCACGAAAATGTGGTAATTTGCTGATAAATTTCTAAGCCCCGTAACACCCTAAAAAAGTAAAATATGTTTATGAAATGAAGCCAGAATAAAGAGGACATATTGGTAATGTGACTTAGTAACTAATTTATGTAATACAACTTTCTTTTTTTAGAAGCAGAGAATTTCAAAGTTCATAAAATGCTAATTTTTTAAATTTTTCATGATATTTTTCACAAAAACACACACAAAGTAGTGACCAAATTTTGCCACTAATATAAAGTGCCATATGTGACGAAAAAACAATCTCAGAATCGCTAGCATACGTTAAAGCATCACTGAGCTATAAGCGCATAAAGTGAGACAGGTCAGATTTTGAAAAATGAGCCTGGTCTTTTAGGTGCAAATAGGCTTGGTCTTGAAGGGGTTAAAGTAGTTTGGCAAGAGATCTATAATAAGTTTAAAAAAAAAAAAAAAAAAAAAAAGCACATTGTCCTTTTTAACATTTTTCTGAATTTCAAGACTTCTGTATTCATGCTGAAAGCTGCTTTTCCCAGCCAAGGGGAGGGCCAGCTTGCTTGTCGACATGTTTCTAATAACAGAAACAATATTTAGACAGACTGTACTTAAGGCTACCAGTTTGAAAAGGGGAAAATCCTCTCTAGACCACCTGCATTATGATTAGCTAAAGTATCATTGTGACCTTTGTATCACTGCAAAGGTGCAAGGAAAAATATGTCAGCACTCTGGCCCTACCCGAGGTGCTGACAGTGTGCTGTAGTTGGCCAGTGAGCAGGATACCATTTGGTAATTTATCCATGCAAAGGATTATGCATAATATTGCGTCTCCTTCTGCAAAGAAGAGTCAAAGAACAGTTATGGCGCACTCTAGCACATCTCACCACTCCTTTCTCGTCCCCCTTTTTCATGAATAATCAATGCTGCCAGACCTCCTGCTTCCAAGGCTGTCAGTCAGTATCTGCTAACAGAGGACTTATCTGCAATAAGATATAGTTAAATCTCTTAGCCTGTGTAGTAGCTGTGGTCTAGAGGTAAATCTGTCTAGACATCACCAGCAGTGCTTTCTTCAGTTCAAATCCCGATAGAAATGAAACATAGGTCTTTATTTATTTTTTCCTCGTTATTGTATCAATCAGGTCCAAATTAGTTTGTTTTTTTTAATACAATGATGAGAAAAATTTAGATAATCTTTTTGCATCACTATATGAAAATAACTAATTTGGACCTAATTAAGAATTCTTTGAACTTTTAAAAATGATAGGTATATTTTTCCCCCTCAATATTGTATCATTTTTTGAAAAGTTCAAAGAATTCTTAATTAGGTCCAAATTAGTTATTTTCATATAGTGATGCAAAAAGATTATCTAAATTTTTCTCATCATTGTATTAAAAAAAAAAAAAAAAAAGAAACAAAACTAAATTTGGACCAGATTGAGAATTCTTTGCACTTTTAAAAATGACAATAGCAAGGGAAAAAAAAATAAAGACCTATGTTTTATTTCTATCAGAGGATTCTAACTGTGATTTATGCTTAGACCACAGCTCCAACACATTTGGGCTCAGGGATTCAACTATATCTGAATGTTTCTTTCAAACTGGCTACAAAAAGGACTGATCTGCAATCAAGAGACACTGGCTGACAGCTGAGCAAGGCATTGATTATTCATGAAAAGGAGGAAGGAAAGCAGTGGTGAGCTGTGCTAGAGTGCGGCACAAGTGCTGAGCCACAACTCCTCTTTGACTCTTCATTACAGTAGAAAATGGGAGATTGTGCATAATCCACTGCACGGACAAAATCACCAAAAAGGTACCATGCTCACTAGGGGACTGCCAACTACAGCACACTGTCAGCACATCTGGTATGGCCTGGGTGCTGACAATTTACCTTTAAAAGGGGTTATCTAGATTTAAAAAAAAAAAAAAAAAACTCTTGTCCTCAGTTTGGGTGTGGTTTTGCAGCTTAGGCCCATTAAAGTGAGTGGAGTTTAACTAACACCGCAAACAACCTAGGGGTAGGTGAGGTGCTGTTTTTGTAAGAAAGTATCAGATTTTTCCAATTCTGGACGACCCTTTTAAAAGTAAGCAGTCTGTACTACGCTTGGGACTCTTAAGTAGTGAGGCATGACCAAGTTACTGTATACCAAGGGCAGCCATTGAAACAACTATGACAAGACACTGGCACAATGGAGGAGATTAGGTAGGTCTTGTAGGCACTATTAAACGGATTTTTTTTTTTCAATACATTTTGAAGCCAAATCTCTGTTGTATATCCCCAACCCACATTTTTACAAAGCTGCATGTAAGATACAATATTCTTGTTTCTGCAACTTTTCTCCTTGGTTGTCAACTTATTTACTGTTCTTTTTTTTTTTTTTTTTTTTTTATCTTGAAGCTGTATGATTTTTTGAGCAATCTTCTCTTACTGGGATGGAACCTAATAGTCGCGTACCATAGAGCTCCAATTAAAAAGCATACAGGTGGAACAACTCATGTAACTACAACTACAATTAATAATTAAAACAAAAACGTTTTTAACGGAATGGAGCTGGAAGGAATTTTCTTCTTTTTTTTTTTTAAATGTCTTGCTCCAAATACACGCAAAGCCCTGTGCATTAAAATTAGCAGCTAAAACATGAAATGCAAAACCAATACTATACTTTTTTTTCCTATGAATGAGGATTTATTTCTAAGAGCGGTTTACTAGGAGAGAAGAATAGAAGCAGTTGACCAAAAGTGTAAACAGATCACACAAGAGACGGTTATCTATTGCAGTCATGCATACAATGGGTTGTTGTGGACTAAAAGGATCAGACATCCCTCAAATTAAATAATCAATTCTAATAAGTGAAACTAATTAAATAATCAATTCTAATAAGTGAAACTAAAAACAAATCTATAAACATGTGAAGGAATAAAGCAAATAATGCTAGAAATGTTTGATGGCAAAGAAACAGAAAGTGGTGTTAGTAAAGCAAAAGAAAAAATAAAACTTATAAGAATCAAGACAAAATAACCACACCTACTCATTTAAGCAGGGCACAAAATTGTCTAAAATTCATAATAGCACCAACTGGAATGAAGAGGTAAAGGTATATTAAAAATAAAAAATTATAGAACTACAAATTTATCAGGTGCAAAACCTTGAATGGAAACTGGGATGGATAACAATACAGTGCCTAAAGGCCGTATTACACGTCCCGACTCAGGAGGAGCAAACAAGCGCTGTCAGCATTTGTTTGCTCCTCGTTCCCCGCTTGCTTCTGCTATTACACGTGGCAGCAGCGAACGGGTGAGTCCAGGGAGGGCCGGGGGAAGCTGCAGGGGGGAGCCCATAGGAGGTGCAGGGGGGAGCCCATAGGATATAGCGGCGGCCTGCTGCCGCCGCTCCTTCTTCACAGTGCGGCGGCAGCAGATCCCTGCAATATAAGTAGTTTGTCTTTCAATGTGTTGAAAGACAAACTACTTCAACGATCAGCCGACATGAACGATTTGTACTGCAATGGACAGTTCCCGACAGACATAGGTGGTGTATTCTTTCCATTCTGATGCAATGCTCTGCTGCCACTTCCTGAAGGACATACAGTAACTGATAACTGGAAAAAAGTAAAATTACAAAGTTACTAAAAAAGTAGTAATTTGCAAATCTGTACAACTCTTTGGCACCAGCTGACTAGAACATATTTTCACAAAGGCCTCTGACATGATTTCGCTCATCTATAATCTGCACGTATCAGACATTTATGGAATATACTATGGATATGAAAACTACCTACTACCTCAAATCGTTTCAATACTTTTCTAAAATAGAGTTTAATAGAAGCTACTTCCCAGAGACCCACCACCTACAGTGTTTCTCCAAAAATAAGACAGGGTCTTATATTATTTTTTAAGTATTTCTTATAACTAACTTAAGCCTATTCCAAAAACCCTGCAAAAACAAACTAGGGCTTATTTTCGGGGTAGGGCTCACTTTAAAATAAAAAAAAAAAAAAAAACTTTTCCAGAAGCTTTTCTTTTTTTTTTTAACCCTTAGGTTAAAAAACCACCGCGATCCCAGGTGCCGCATGTAGCCCGGAATTGCGGCTATTAGCGGGCACGGTGTGATCGCCGTGCCCGCTAATCAGGTAATCGGATTACCGGCTGCAGATGATCGGTGGTGGTATAGTGGGGAGATCGCTCCTCCGGGACGTTGTCCCGGAGGAGCGATCTCTGTACCTGCAGCCGGCCGGGGACCGCTCCAAGATGCCGCCGTCCCCGGCTCATCACTCATTTGTTTTCGGCTGCAGCAGCCGAAAGCAAACGAGTGCCGATCTCATTGATCTTTGCTGTATAAGTATACAGCAAAGATCTCAATGAGAGATCTGAGTGCACATACTAGAAGTCCCCCAGGGGGGCTTCTAGTATATGTGTAAAAGTAAAAATAAAAGTATTGTTATAAGTAAAAAGCCCCCTCCCCTAATAAAAGTCTGAATCACCCCCCTTTTCCTTTTGGTCGCATCAAATCCAGAAAAATTGTAATAAAAAGCGATCAAAAAGTCGTATATGTGCAATCAAGGTATCGATAGAAAGTAAACATCATGGCGCAAAAAATGACACCAAAAGGATAAAAGTGCTATAAGCCTGGGTATAGAGCGATTTTAAGTGACGTATATTTGTTAACAATGGGTTTGAATTTTTTACAGGACATCAGATACAATAAAAGTTATACATGTTATATATCGTTTAAATCGTAACGACTTGAGAAACATGCATAACAAGTCAGTTTTACCCCAGGGCAAACGGCGTAAAAACACAAACCCCCCAAATAAAAGAAATGCGTTTTTTTTTTCCAATTTCACCACTTTGAATTTTTTTCTGGTTTCGCAGTGTACTTTATGCAAAAATTCAGCCTGGCATTGCAAAATAAAATTAGTGGCGCAAAATATAAGGGCTCATGTGGGTTTCTAGGTGAAAAAATGCAAGTGCTATGGCCCTTTAAACACAAGGAGGAAAAAACGAAAATGCAAAAATTGAAATTGGTCAGGTCCTCTAAGGGTTAAACTGGTGTCCTTTTATAGTATTCAAAATCAACTTTCTTGAAGGGAGCAATTCAATGTTTTAAATACAGTTCTGAATGTAATACCAGTAGTTTTTTATTTTATTTAAATCACTCATATAATGCTTTGGTATACTCTGTAACTACTGCCACCTGCAATGGTAAGCAGCCATTAAGTATCAGTATCATAATCAGTTTTGGATGCGTACTAAAGAGACTGAAGAAACAAACAGATGAAGAGGACACATCAAAATGACAGAATCATCAGATGCAGGTGGTGGAGAAATACATGTATTACTCTTATTTGAGCTCACATTTGGAACACGTCAGCTGCATGAAGATTAGCAGTGTATCATAGTACCAGTACTGTGAACGAGATTTTTAAGTATTGTAATAACTTTTAACATGTCGTCAGACCAGGGTAAACCTTACTGCCGAGACCCGCTGCGTTCCTGAGATACAGCCAGGGAGTGATCGCAGCAGTATGATTTCACTGACAATCGGGGAGAAATGTGGGCTGCTGGGTTATTTTTTTCCATACTCTATCGCCCTCTGCTGGAGACAATGTAAAGAGAGAGAGACACTCCTCCACTTTTTGTGGACATGCCAGTCCATCCAGGGTTATTGGCTTCAATGTAAAGACCATCTGCAATACCTGCTAACATTCCCATTGACATGGTCTCCCCAAGACACACTGCTATTTATTAGAACGGAACACATCCCATAAAAATAAGAGCATTTTGGTGCAAATTTCTTGTTAGCGCCAAGACGGTCCTTGCCAGACACTGGAAATCCCCTTCGCTACCACAAATGGCGGAAGTCATCACCTCAACAACATATATCTGAGGGCATCATTACCTTGGGATTGCTTAAATATTCAAAGTTTGCGGATGAATGGTCTCCCTGGATGGACTTGATCCTCCATTGCTTACACCCACTATAGCTCCACACTAATGCCCCTATTCCACGAGTCGTTTGGAGGAGCAAACGAGCGCTATTAGCGCTCGTTTGCTCCTCTTTCCCCGCTCGCTGCCGCCGCTATTCAGCGCGGCTGCAGCGAGCGGGTGAGTGCAGGAGGGGCTGCTCGGAGGATCGCTGATCGTCCGGGCAGCCCATAGGATATAGCAGCATCTGCTGCCGACGCTCCTATTCAACGGAGCGACGGCAGCAGATCGCTGCTATATCAGTCGCTTGTTTTTCAACATGTTGAAAAACAAGCGACTGCAACGATCAGCCGACATGAACGATGTCGGCTGATCGTTGCACTCTATTCCACGGGACGAATATCGTTCGTAGCGGCCGATATCGGCCGAATACGAACGATATTGCTCCTTTAAACGACCCGTGGAATAGGGGCTTAAGCCCGTATGGTGTCAGACTTGCTCATAACTGACCCCTTGCAAAAAATTTTGTTTATATAATCACCCTATCACCCCAGTGCCTGCAAATGCTCCATGAACGTCACAGACACGGTCTTAGCGTGCTGAGTGGTAGGCTTTGGGATCTACCTGAATTGCATGTGTCTGTCCTGTAATCTTTTGTTTTGTGCACACACTGTATTTCAAAAGTTTAACTTTCTATATAAGGCATTGAACCAAAATTTTCCATACTTATCTACATGATTTGATACAAATCTGCCATTGTGGACTTTTAGGGGGAAAGACTGCATAAACTGTGCCTTTATTCTTTGAAGTGTGTCTATAGCAATGTGCTGATAACTTCTATTCACAACACTAAAGGAATGGGTCCTTTCCTCTTTTTCTCTTCACAGTTGGACCAACTATCAGCAGATTTGGCTTTCAGTAACATCTCTACACTGATGATACCGAGATAGACATTACTCCTGCATTTCTACACAAAAGTAAATGACTGACAGCTGTCCCAAACATATAGCTACCTACATCTTAAACTGAACGTCTTATATTTCCTTCATCTAGAAAACTAGCTAAACCAGACATCTCCATCTCAGTGTGTGGTACTACTGTAAACCCTAGGCAGCAAGCCTGTTGTCTTGGGAGTTATGCTAAACACTGACCTTCTGTCGTTCACTGCCTATATTCAGTCTTTTTCCGGTTCTTGTTACCTGCACCTCATAAAACATCTCTAGAATTAGTCCTTTTACTGTTTACTGACAGCTAAAACTCACTCTCTCTGATTTATTCTTGTTTTGACTACTGAAACTCTTTTACTAATGAATTTAATATTCTCTAAATGCTCCTCTCTCCAGTCCTTCCTAAAAGCATGGCCTGAGAACACATCTTTTCAGGAAGTATGATATTCCCCTAAGACTGTTTAGACGAAGCTATCTGCTAATTTTTAGTGAATGACCAACGATCATTTTAGAACATATTGAAAGATCACGATGAACAATTTATCACTCGTCATTTGATAGTACACAGTGTTTTTCATGAGCAGATTATCGCTCAAACGTGATAGTTATTGTGAAAATTTGAACGATAATCATTCCTTCTTAACGCATCGGGAATAATGTAAACGTGCTTAATTGGTTACAGCACCTACCAATAATTAACTAGAGTACCCATTTATTACATTGAAAAGTGTCCAGTTTAATTACTTGTACTAAACTGTACAATACTTTTTAATATAAGGAAAAAGCCAGCTTACCCTCTCCTCTATGCCTCCTAGCCCGGACTCTCACTCCAACAGGTGCCACGAGATACGTCCAACAAAACTCTGAGTCCAGCTTCCAGCAAGTGGTTTGCAAAAATGGATTTATTCAAAACCTTCGTCCCCGTACACACACTGCAGCATACCCCCGACAAGATTCCTACGCGTTTCAGCTGCGGCACGCAGCCTTAATCATGGCTGATCTTCATGGGGCTGTGCTGCACTAAATAGCTGCTATGTGGTGGTGTACGTCATCAGCCCTGTGCGTCGCGGCATCGATGACGATAGCACACATCACCTGCAGACTAATGAGCATCATCACCCGTGAAGTGTAAAAGACCGTGTAGTTAATATCATTAAACTTCATAAAAACAACACAAAAGGTTACTGTTGGTTCCCACCATTACTTCTTCTAATACAATCATATAATCATGTTACATTGGGCATAAACTCAGGGGAAGACACATTATTCGGTGTCCTGTAATCACCGTGACTAGGGGGCAATTCACATTCAGTATAAAGGGCAGGTCAAAATAACGCAGAAAAATACTACTCACTATTTTGCATGGCAACTGCTAATCAGTAATATATGAGTAATTCCTTTCTCATGTTCATACCCTGCGGGTAGCAGGTATCCAGGCGGAACATCCAGAAGGCTTCTTTATCCTTTAAAGCCCTCTGGATGTCTCCTCCCCTAATCGAGGTATGTACTTTTTCTATGGCAAAAACACGGAAGTACTTTGTAGATCCCTGGTGTACATCAATGAAATGTTTGGATGCTCCCGATGAAGTTCTTCCTCCAGGTCGTTCAATATCGTGTAAGTGTTCACACACACGCGTTTTTAATTTGCGTGTGGTGCAGCCCACGTATAGTATATTGCAGTGAATACAATGAACAATATATACTACGTTGTGGCTGTTGCAGTTCAAAAAGGACTTGATCTGATACTTTTGTTTTCCGGAGGTATCTGAGAAATTGCTACATGTGGTCACGAACATACATGTTTTACATGGATGATGTCCACATTTGTAAAATCCAATAGTGGATAACCAAGTGGAGTTATTTTGTTTTTTAGTTCCTGGCATCGAAGGAGAAAGTGCATCACCCAATGTTTTGGCTCTCCTAGACACAACATTAATGCCCTCTGATAATATTGTATCTATGAGAGGATCTTGTCTCAAAATTGGTAAGTATGAATTAACAATCTTTTTTTATCTGAGAAAATTGTGGGCTAAATCTAGTGACCATGGTTAATTTTTGTGTATGAGTTATATGAGTGCTTTTGTTGTTCTTTAGTAACTCATTCCTATCTCTTGTGTTCACTTTCCTCTCTGCTCTTTCAACCATCCATTTTTTATAGCCTCGCTGTATTAGACGTTGTGTACATGTTTGTTTTTCTGTGAGATATGCCTGTTCCCGACTGCAGTTCCTCTTCATACGCAACAATGCCCCAACTGGTATAGATTTAATGGTGTGTGGAGGATGACTGCTATTAGCATGTAAGGTAGTGTTACCTGAGATAGCTTTCCTATAGTTGGCAGTGTGTATGACTTGTCCTGGTGTTCCTTCTAATTTTAAATCCAAAAATGCAATGGTATTGTTGTGGGTGTCAGCTGTGAATTGCAAGTTCCACGTGTTTGAGTTGACATACTCTAGGAACAGGTCCAAATCAGGCGTCTCTCTGCTCCATACGATGAGGAGGTCGTCAATGTACCTCCCGTACCATCGTATGGAGCGGAGAAAGGGATTGGACACTGTATAAATATACCTGTCTTCCCAAAAGGACATGGTGAGGTTCGCGAGCGAGGGGGAGTATTTGGCCCCCATCGATACCCCGCTCGTTTGGAGATAAAAGTTGTTAGAGCAAAAGAAAAAGTTATGTGTCATCAGAAACCAGGTGGCCATTTTAATGAAGGAGATAAGATCTGAGTCATAGCTGCTCTGTGTGTGTAAATGAAAACTCAGTGCCTGCATGGCTACTTGGTGTGGAATGGATGTATACAATGAAATAATGAAATATTTATATAGTTATTTCATTGTATACATCCATCCAAGTAGCCATGCAGGCACTGAGTTTTCATTTACACACACAGAGCAGCTATGACTCAGATCTTATCTCCTTCATTAAAATGGCCACCTGGTTTCTGATGACACATAACTTTTTCTTTTGCTCTAACAACTTTTATCTCCAAACGAGCGGGGTATCGATGGGGGCCAAATACTCCCCCTGGCTCGCGAACCTCACCATGTCCTTTTGGGAAGACAGGTATATTTATACAGTGTCCAATCCCTTTCTCCGCTCCATACGATGGTACGGGAGGTACATTGACGACCTCCTCATCGTATGGAGCGGAGAGACGCCTGATTTGGACCTGTTCCTAGAGTATGTCAACTCAAACACGTGGAACTTGCAATTCACAGCTGACACCCACAACAATACCATTGCATTTTTGGATTTAAAATTAGAAGGAACACCAGGACAAGTCATACACACTGCCAACTATAGGAAAGCTATCTCAGGTAACACTACCTTACATGCTAAAAGCAGTCATCCTCCACACACCATTAAATCTATACCAGTTGGGGAATTGTTGCGTATGAAGAGGAACTGCAGTCGGGAACAGGCACATCTTACAGAAAAACAAACATGTACACAACGTCTAATACAGCGAGGCTATAAAAAATGGATGGTTGAAAGAGCAGAGAGGAAAGTGAACACAAGAGATAGAAATGAGTTACTAAAGAACAACAAAAGCACTCATATAACTCATACACAAAAATTAACCATGGTCACTAGATTTAGCCCACAATTTTCTCAGATAAAAAAAGATTGTTAATAGATACAATATTATCAGAGGGCATTAATGTTGTGTCTAGGAGAGCCAAAACATTGGGTGATTTCTCCTTCGATGCCAGGAACTAAAAAACAAAATAACTCCACTTGGTTATCCACTATTGGATTTTACAAATGTGGACATCATCCATGTAAAACATGTATGTTCGTGACCACATGTAGCGATTTCTCAGATACCTCCGGAAAACAAAAGTATCAGATCAAGTCCTTTTTGAACTGCAACAGCCACAACGTAGTATATATTGTTCATTGTATTCACTGCAATATACTATACGTGGGCTGCACCACACGCAAATTAAAAACGCGTGTGTGTGAACACTTACACGATATTGAACGACCTGGAGGAAGAACTTTATCGGGAGCATCCAAACATTTCATTGATGTACACCAGGGATCTACAAAGTACTTACGTGTTTTTGCCATAGAAAAAGTACATACCTCGATTAGGGGAGGAGACATCCAGAGGGCTTTAAAGGATAAAGAAGCCTTCTGGATGTTCCGCCTGGATACCTGCTACCCGCAGGGTATGAACATGAGAAAGGAATTACTCATATATTACTGATTAGCAGTTGCAATGCAAAATAGTGAATAGCATTTTTCTGCGTTATTTTGACCTGCCCTTTATACTGAATGTGAATTGCCCCCTAGTCACGGTGATTACAGGACACCGAATAATGTGTCTTCCCCTGAGTTTATGCCCAATGTAACATGATTATATGATTGTATTAGTAGAAGTAATGGTGGGAACCAACAGTAACCTTTTGTGTTGTTTTTATGAAGTTTAATGATATTAACTACACGGTCTTTTACACTTCACGGGTGATGATGCTCATTAGTCTGCAGGTGATGTGTGCTATCGTCATCGATGCCGCGACGCACAGGGCTGATGACGTACACCACCACATAGCAGCTATTTAGTGCAGCACAGCCCCATGAAGATCAGCCATGATTAAGGCTGCGTGCCGCAGCTGAAACGCGTAGGCATCTTGTCGGGGGTATGCTGCAGTGTGTGTACGGGGACGAAGGTTTTGAATAAATCCATTTTTGCAAACCACTTGCTGGAAGCTGAACTCAGAGTTTTGTTGGACAATACTTTTTAAACAAGAAATATTTAACAGCACTTATAGTACAGTAGTCCACATGCTCCCACCTGCCCTTTACTGTATGGTGCACCCCCTCCCCAGCACTGTAAATGATGAGAGATTGTGGTGCACTGACTGTACTACTACTGTACATGCACTTCACATACAGTACAGTACTGTATATGATTGCTGAAGCCTCACCAGTGGTAAACTCACCACATTAAACCAAAGCTCGCAAAAATGCTTGGATACCAAGCAAAGTCCGAACTCCTAGTGTTACCTAGGAGGTAATTTTTTTGTTGGAATACCGAACAGTTTGAATTCAGATGTGTTTGAACACCAAAGTATTGCTGTACTTCAAGACTGGGTGCAGAAAAAGTGTTTGAGAACCGGAAAGAGTTGGAGAACTGAAGCAAACTTTGCCTGAAAATATTGTTTGAGAACTGAACACTGAGTTGAGAGCAGTTTGAGAACAGTGGTACCACTGTAAAGTACTTTCTGCCTTTTTTCTCAACCCGGTTCCTCAGATTGTAAACTTTTGCAGGCAGGGCCTTCAATCCTCTTGCTTGGATAATCTGTGTGCAATTTTGTAATGTCTGATTTTTGTCTGTCCGTGTGTGTATCCTCAGGAAACGCTCTAGCCAACAGAAGGAAACCCCACCCGTGACTTCCATATGGCCCCAATAACCAACCTTCAAGAGGACAAAACTTAGTGAGTGGACGGGGAAAAAAAAAAAAATCATATTCAGATTTTTTTATTTTTTTTTTCCTGTAAGGGAAGTTAGTCAACATGTGTAATCAATATGTGCATCCTGCATGTGTATTTAGGACTATTAATAAAATTTATTTAAAAAGGCAGGGGGAGATATACCAGCAGTATATACTCTGCCTAGAAATCTCACAAAACAGTATCTATTCTGCAGTAACAGTGATATACAAGGTTTGAAATAGCTTACTTTGGTTTGTGATTACTTACCTCAAAGTTCAGCTTGCATAGACTCCCTCAGCTTTGAACAGTCAGCCTATCACAAGCAAAACTGAGACATACCGCTCAGATAACAAGCTTGTAACAAGCTCATAATGCTCTTCTGGAACTACATCAAAAAACACTGCAGAAAAGGTAAAGGACGAAATCTAGTTGAATGATTCTGACTGAATAGACCCTCCAGTGTTACCCAAGTGCTTGCAGAAGGTCTACTGTGTATGCCTTAACTCTCATAAAGGACTCTTCATCATTTAAGAAGTGCAATGTTTCTTTATCTAAAAAGCAAAGCTTTACAGGATATTTTCAGAAATGAACAGGTATTGCGTTTAGCGGGATCCAATCCATACCATTAGCTCAGTGTGCTTTGATGAGGCAGATAGAAGGCTGTCTAAATCAGGAAACCCCTACTGAGGTCTGAAGTGAAAATTTCAGTGGATATCAAGAGGTTTTTCCTTAGCCAGCAAAACACAAACTATAACTCTTGAACTTCATGACTTAAAACACTTATGCAACTCTTATCTGAAATAAGAAAGCATTCACTGTTACCAGATGTGTGACTTATGCAACCAAATATTATGTACCAACTTTTAGGGTTTTTCATGGCCTAAATGGTGACACTCCAGCAAAACCACATCCCATTTGTTTACAGAGACAGCTTAGTCCCACTTAGTCCCAGACACAGTGACACCTATTTGTACATTCCGTGCCTATATATAATGATAGGGGATGCTGCAGTCGCTAATTGGCTGCAATACCACTACTCGTACATTCCTGTTCTCTGCCCTGACACAAAACAAGTACTGTCCAGCCAATCATGTGGGACAGCAGCACTTTTGTCAGAAAACAAGAAGAACTCAGTAGCAGGGACTGGTACCATTGGATCACCAGCAGGTAAATACTTCTTTTTTGTTTTTATCCCACCTTGAGCACATTTAAACAGGTAGAAAATAAAAATATTCCGACAATCCATTTAAGTATGCTTGAAAAAGTATAATGACTGCATTCAGTTCAATACTATACAGCTATATTTTGTGGCTTTGCTCTTGTTTCTTATATGTGGCTTCACTTCACGTTTCTGTGGTTAGTATAACATAATGCAAAAATCCTTATTAGGTTGTCCACAACAACATTTTGTCTAGATAACGTTACTGTTGACTTAGCTTATGACATTCAACAATGTGAGGGAATTAAAATGTAAAAAAAATATAAAAAATAAAAATGGGAACACTAACTGAATCGTGTACATTACTTTAGCTTAAAACTATGCATAAAATGTATGCATATGGGCAAAGAAAGGGGGAAGAGTGCCAGGGCTTCCTAATACTAATTTGAAAGATATCCCACATAGGTCTTTCCATTTCCAGTGATTTGGCTCTATGGGAGTAGGTGGTTTTATTTTGTGTCATAGTACTTGTAGCTGTAGGTTTTATTGTATAGATTTGTGCTTTATTTTGCATCTGTGAACTATTAGAGGCACAGAATTCTTTATTCATAAAGCAAACATCTTGGCATACACAGTTTGTGCAAGAAACAGTACACAATGCTGTGATTGAACACAAAGAATAACAAGAATGGACGTGCAGAAGATGCTGCTTTAACCTGACTAAGCCTGCCCCACAACAAAAACCTAAAGATTTCAAAGTAATACAAGATAGAAGGCAGAGATTAGCAACATCTATGGAAAAGGGTAGAGTGGTTATAAACCTGGCCTCTCTAATCGCCTCCTTATGTGCCTGGAACATCTTGACGTTATTCATGTTGGACTGCCAGTACTTCACAAATCCACTATGATCAGCAGTAAGCATCCACATGTCATTATGGGACCAGGTCATAGCTCGAACTGGGCTGTCGTGAGCCTAAACAAAATAAAGAAAAAAGTTAACTTATGTGTGTTTAGAACACTAAACAACATTTTTTTACATATTACATCTTGAGTATTTTTTTTTTTTTTTTTTAATAATGCTAATTCAAGAGTCCATGTTAAAGAAAAAAAAACTTTGGAAAACTTTAAGCTTTTAAGATAACAGTCCTCTTTCAATTGATTTATGGATCTGTGGGGTCTCGGCATCTGGAAGCCCAGCAATCAAAATTTTACATGTAATAGTAAGTAGGCTCTCTAGGAATAGGTATATGATATAGTATATATCGTAAAGTAAATATACTGGTTGTGAATAGTAGTATATACTGTTAGAAAAGTATTGGGATAGTAGATAAAGAGATATACAGTAATACTTATACAAAAGCATGACTTAATATGTAATGGTTATTGCTAGTAATATATAAATATAAATATATATATATATATATATAAAAATAGAAATAAAGTATAAAGTAATAATAAAGTAATAATTCATATACATGATATAAAATACATAAAAAGATACATAAAAAGGTGCAATTCCTAGATTCAGAGCTCTCATGGATGAGCTCATATAGTGTCCGATTTGTATAATATGTAGAGCCAAGCTCAGCTGTCCATGCCGGGCCCTTTGCGCAGGCAGCTGATAAGAAAATATATATGTATTGTAGATAACATATAGCCTGTAGTTATATCAATCAGTCAATTAGATAAAGATTATTAGTATAGTGATACGGTAGCGCTTCTTTCAAGACTTGTGAGTTATGGCAAACGTAGCGCTTGTATATGGTGAAGTTCAATTGTGTTTGAGCTTGAATGAGCGTGCGCTTGTCCAACATGCAGACGCCCTGACAGTATCAGCAGAACGGTGAACGCAGACAACACAGATCTCTGAGCTTCTCAGTGTGAACAGGAATACATAGCCACACAGAGGAGCTCCCTGCCCGGCTACTCACATCTTTACAAACCACTGGAAGTCGGGTGAGAGGTGGATGATCCACCATCAATGTTTGAATATATGCTTTTATCTGCAATATATGCCCTTGAAAACCCAAAATGTTCTATGCAAGCCGATCGCACCTTGTGCCCTAAGGCTATCATACTCTGCACGACGAGGGCGATCTCTCTCCTAAGGGTTACAGTGTGCATAAGTTACATCCTACAAAGGAATCAATATTTCAAACACTACTTAACTACTTTCCTGCATGATTATTTTACTGTCAGTGGAAACAATAAGTGCCTTGTACTGTGGAGATACAGAGTCATATATAAAGAGATAATTAACGCAATTGACATTCACCATATACAAGCGCTACGTTTGCCATAACTCACAAGTCTTGAAAGAAGCGCTACCGTATCACTATACTAATAATCTTTATCTAATTGACTGATCGATATAACTACAGGCTATATGTTATCTACAATACAGATATATTTTATCAGCTGCCTGCGCAAAGGGCCCGGCACGGACAGCTGAACTTGGCTCTACATATTATACAAATCGGACACTATATGAGCTCACCCATGAGAGCTCTGAATCTATGAATTGAACCTTTTTATGTATTTTATATCATGTATATGAATTAAATTATATTATTATATATTTATTTATTTATCTGGCAATGACCATTACATATTAAGTCATGCTTTTGTATAAGTATTAATTACTGTATATCTTTTTATCTACTATCCCAATTTTTTTCTGACAGTATATACCACTATTCACAACCAGCATATTTACTTGACCATATATACTATATCATATACCTATTCCTAGACAGCCTACTTACTTTTGTATTTCCTTGTTTACCCTCAGGCGCAGAGACAGTAGTGCACTCGGAGTCAGGGTTTAGCCACCATATTGTCGGGGTGTAGCAAACATATAAGACAATTAAAATTTTACATATCACTAGGACATGTCAGAGATCTATGTTTAGATATTTATTTTTAAGATACAGGTATTTTTTACAGATCACCAATAATATTAGTAACTGTTTCAGTGTTAAGGAGCGGTTACACAGAGATTTATCTGAGATTTCTGAAGCCAAAGCTAGGAACAGACTATAAACAGAGACCTGGTCATAATGGGAAGATTTAGATTTCCCTTCTTTTCAAATGCATTCCTGGCTTTGGGTTCGAAAATCTGTCATATAAATCTCTGTGTAAACACACAATTCGGTAAATAAGACTCAGCTCTTGATTTGATCCTTGGGGATATCAGATGCTCGACCCCCATAGATCACTTATTCTATTGGCTATGCAATTAATCTCTGTCCAACAAGACAAATTCCCTTATGAAGCCACTCAGATACCGTACTAGAAAACTGGGCTATGAACAATTTCCTATATTTTACCATTTATGCTCCCTTTATAAAGGGAAAAGTTGTTATGGTAGGGTAAACCTACACATAACAAGCTATTGATATAAAAAAAACATTCTGTTTACAGAAATTAAGCAATACCACCAAACAGTATAACCTTTAAGAAAGTCAGAAAAATTACCTGTAATATAGTCTCAAAATTAAATGTGAGACCATTCCATAAAGTAAACTCCCCACTTGAAGCTCCTGTTACTAAACGGCGACCTTCAGGTGTCCACTGCAGGGAGATAAACAACAGTAATGGTTTATTTTACATTCAGGACACTAATGATTTTATAGAAATACTATATTATACAACCTAACAATCAAACAATACAAAGCCAAATACATACCCGTACAACAAACACAGGACACTTCACTTTGTTGGTAGATGTACGCACAAACTTTGTAGTAACAGCATTGAGAGGATTGTTAAGCATCCCAATGGGAGGCACCAGCTGTAAAATAGAACATATGAAAATTACATTTAAATATGTCACACAGCTTTTTTAAAACTGCAGTCTACAAATACCCACATTAAATCAACATTATTCTTCACAAATTCTAGATATGCTAAAAAGTCATTTTCGGAGATGATACAGTTGCTGCTAAAAAAAAAAAAAAAAACAACAACAACAACAACAACAACAACAATCAGTAGCAACTTTAACTTACATCATTATAATAACCGGCATCTGGTTGAATGGCTCTCATGTCTCGTTGATCTCTCTGCCATACACGATTCTGACAAAAACACAAGAAATTAAGTAAAAAAAAACAATCAAGCAGCTGCTCTCAAAAGGAAGAATATGATGAAAACACCCAGCAATGTCTCCCTTTTCTTTAACCAACTCTGTAATACTGCAAACACAACTCTAAAAAAAATATACATACGATTGTGTGGATTTCCCAGGATTTCCTAAAGCCGGGGGGGGTGGGTGTTCTGCCCGGGTGATCGCCAGATCGTCCGGGCAACCCATAGCATATAGCAGCAGTCTGCTGCCGCTACTCCTATTCCACGGAGCGACGGCAGCAGATCCTTGCTGTGTGAGTCATTTATTTGTCTTTCAAGATGCATCATCGTTCATGTCGGCTGATTGTTGCCTTCTATTACACAGGACGATTATCATCCGTATAGGCCGATAATCGTTCCATTTAATAGGGCCTTAAGCCATGTCACCCATCCGGCTAACCCACCTAGACAGGAATGGTCATGACTGCACTCCACTGCTGCCTGCAACAAGAGATCACACAGAATACACCCCATATAACTGTCTTTAGGCCCTTTAACACAAGCAGAATATCGTTAGTGAACATTCCTAGGACAGGGCTCCAGATGGCGACCAAAATGGTCGCCAATGCGACTGACTTTTTGCAAATGGCGCCCAGATTTATTAATCTGGGCGCCATTTGCGACTGGCCCCGGCGGCGGCGCGCTGTCTCTTTAAGATGCGCGGCTGCCGGGGGTGTCCCGTCCTATCCCCGGCAGCGCGGCGCATCAGTGAGCTGCCTGGGGCCCTGACTTCCGGCACAGGAAGCACACGTCAGAGACGCTTCCTGTGTCAGAAGTCACAGCCCCGGCGTACAGGAGCTCACTGATGCGCCGCGCTGCCGGGGATAGGACGGGACACCCCCGGCAGCCGCGCATCAGCCGGGGACAGCGTCCGAAGAAGAAGAGGATCGCCGGGGGAGCGGGTTGTCAGGTGAGTTTGTGTGTTTGTTTTTTTTTAAATATTGCTTAGCATAGAGGAAAGGGGGGGGGGCATCTATAATGGGGGGGAGAAGAGGGGGTATCTATAATGGGGGGGAGAAGAGGGGGTATCTATAATGGGGGGGAGAAGAGGGGGTATCTATAATGGGGGGGAGAAGAGGGGGTATCTATAATGGGGGGGAGAAGAGGGGGTATCTATAATGGGGGGGAGGAGGGGGCATCTATAATGGGGGGGAGGAGGGGGCATCTATAATGGGGGTAGAGGGGGTCATCTATAAGGGGAGGGGGCCATCTATAAGTGTAGGGCAGACTGGCTGCAGACACTGGGAGATAGATATATGCACAATTATTATTATCAGGGCCCCTCAGGTGTCTGTATTGTAGGGGGTCACTTGCATTAGTCACTAGGTGAGAGATATATCTATCTATATACACATCTTGTGGGGGGTCACTATGGCTGCAGTCATAAGTCTAGCTCAGTATGTATATACTGTTGCAAGCTTTTAAAGGGAACCTGTCACCCCCCGTGACGGGGTGACAGGCTCCCAACCCCCCATTAGAACCCCCTATACTCACCTCATCGCGCCGGGTCCCGCTTCTGAAGATGGTCGGGTCACGGAGATCTCAGCCGCTGCAGCCCGGCGCGCACACTGAGAGATGAGTCCAACGCTCAGAGAATGACGGAGCGCTGGACTCTCCCATCATTCTCTATGAGCGTTGGACTCATCTCTCAGCGCACGCCGGGCTGCAGCGGCTGAGATCTCCGTGACCCTACCATCTTCAGAAGCGGGACCCGGCGCGATGAGGTGAATATAGGGGGCTCTAACGGGGGGTTGGGAGCCTGTCACCCCGGCACGGGGGTCGACAGGTTCCCTTTAAGCTCAAGTTCAGAAGAGTAAGCCTCATTAAAAGGCTAGCCAAGTGAGGCTGAAGTACTGAGTCAGACTGGATATGGTTGTCAGACTGTATATGGTTGTCAAGTTGCAAGTTTCCATGTTGAACGTTTTCAAACTAAGAAAAGAAAGGATCTAAAGGAGGAGGCTGCTGCCGTGGCCTCTGCACACAGTAAGTCCCATTTAACATAACATTAATTTTACATGGTTTAAAATGTTGGCGACCAAATATTCTATTTGGCGCCTAAATTTTTCAGGTTAGGAGCCAATGGCTCCTAGGTAAATTTTTTAGTCTGGAGCCCTGTAGGACTTGTACTCAGTTACCCGATATACAGCCCGTGTAAAAGGGCCGGCGTTCAGCTGAGGAATAAGCAAATACCTTCTTGTCAGCTCACTGGATCTTTTGTGCGTCCAGCAAAATTATTATCGGGCGTGTAACATACTGTCTGAATGAGATACAGTGAATGACAATGCATTTAAAAGATCACATGAACATTACAGCGATTGTTCACGTGGCCTGGCTGCATGATTAAAGGGGTTATCCAGCGCTACAAAAACATGGCCACTTTTCCCCCTACTGTTGTCTCCAGTTCAGGTGTGGTTTGCAATTAAGCTCCATTTACTTCAATGGAACGGAGTTTTAAAACCCCACCCAAACTGGAGACAACAGTAGGGGGAAAGTGGCCATGTTTTTGTAGTGCTGGATAACCCCTTTAATCGTGCTGTATAAAAGCACTATAAACAAGTGCCAATCTCGCTGATTGCAGCCACACATGGGAGAGAATACAAAGAACATTTAGCTAAAAATAGAACGAATCAGGCAAAAACTTTTGTACAACCAATCGTGGACAGTACACTGCTGAAAGTCCCGCAGACTAGAAAGTAAGTACTATTTTCATTTAGTAAAAAGCTAGAGTATTCATTTGTTACTTGAAGCTTGCAAGAAAAGTTTAACATTAAGGGTATTAAAAAAAAACAAACAAACAAAAACCTTTTCTAGAAAGGGTACTCAAAATTAAAAGTGAGAATTTTCCTTCAGCCCTTTTATCTCATTATAAGGGCCAGTTAATACAGAGTAAAAGCGGCAAAACTCCGCCTGCCTCAGTGTCATACAGTCTATAGGAGGGCTTGCGCACCTCCTCTCTCCGCTCAAAGAATTGACATGTCAATTCTTTGAGCGGAATGGCTCGGAGAGAAGAGGCGTGCGAGCCCTCCCACAGACTATTTGACAATGAGGCAGACGGGATTACGCAGCAGAGATTTCTGCTGCTTTTACTCTGTGAGAACTAGCCCTAAGGATGATTTAAAAAAAAAAAAAAAAACAATTTAGAGCAGAAAGGGTCACACACTCCCAATTGGTACAGGTCTGAGCAATCAGACCCAGACCGATCAAAACTTTTGACACGTCTCTATGACATGCAAAAAAAGGAGAAGTGCAACAGCAACCTACAGGTACAAGTGCTTACCGTACATACTCCCCCCAGTGTACACACGCTAAAAACCTGCTCTTTAGATATTAAAAAAATTAGGATCTTTAAAATTAGCAAACCATTTGATCAAACAGAGTGTACCATGTCACCACGTTATCGTGTTCTAAGACAGTGCTTCTCAATTCCAGTCCTCGGGCCTCACCAACAGGTCATGTTTTGACGATTTCTTATACAAAGAACTGCTGTGATAATACCCGATACACTGAGTATAATTATATCACCTGTTGAGTCACGTGTTGAGGATTTCCTTAGTATTTCACAGGTGATATAATTATACTCAGTGTATCGGGTATTATCACAGCAGTTCTTTGTATAAGAAATCGTCAAAACATGACCTGTTGATGAGGCCCGAGGACTGGAACTGAGAAGCACTGTTCTAAGAAACATGGTCCTAATCTGTAGAATCCAAATGAAAAAGGGAGATATGTCCCCGCGCAGACCATAAGTATAGAAGCAAATTTTATTGGTGTATATCCACAGGTAACGCGTTTCAAGAGCGCTGGGCTCTCTTTTTCAAACCTCCAGGATACTTAAAACATGGACATCGAGATCAGCAAATCACGAACAAACTGTGTGGGCTAACGTTCTAATTACCAGAGGTCAAACTGTATCTATTGTAAATGTCCACGCGAGAAGCTGTCAGGAATAAGGAGCCGCCGCCATATTGTTGTTGCCAGATACTAAACCATGTTCTTTTTCTCTAATCTGTTTCTCTTTTCTGATTATTTTTTTTTTCTTTCTTTTTTTTTTGTACATTATTATGTGGGCAGCCATCTTGCTTGAGCTGTTTTCAGCTATTTGCTTTACAACAAACCCTGTGGACACAGTGTACAATGGACATGACCTGTCCAAGCTGTGAGCTTCCTCTACTCAAAACCATGAACTGGTGTCACATTTTACTGTAAGCAGCCTCTTGCTTTTCAGACAGAACAGGAAGTCTCAGCATACAGTCATTCCTAACAGTGATAATGAAAACAGAAGGATTCCAGGATTTTAGAATGTAGATAGTAACTGTATAACTGTAGAGATAACTAAATTAATATATCTTACCCTATGCTATACTCACCTCAAGATACTTTATAACAGAAGGATTGTAATCTATAGTCTTGCGGTTTACGGCCTTCCTCATGCGCTTGCCATCAAAGGTGAGCTGTTGCATGGCCTGCTGCTGAGCATAGTCGGGACGTTTGTAGAACAGCTGTCGGGGAGCCTGGTGCTGGAAACGTGGCATGTGAAAGAAGCGAGGAGGGGAACCAATTTCTGTTGCCATTGTGGTGCTTTCAGAGGTCTGGGATACTTAAATATGAAAAAAACGAAAATCAGAAAACACATCAAAATATATATTTTTTAAATTTAATTAAATTAAACATTTAATCTCAAATCCGGGATCATATCAATTCAATGGAAAATCAATATGCAGCAGAATACTGATGTGCATGGCACAAAACAAATGTATTATCTCCTTCTGGGACAGGAGGAGATAACGGGAGTTGAAAATTCACTAAGAAGGGAATAAATAAAAGTGTGTGCGCCAGGATTTTAGTGCAAAAATCAGTTCACCAGATTTTTAAAATAAAGTAAAACAAACTAAAAACCTAAGGTTTTACATCTGGTGGCTGGGCGGAGCATAACAAAAAGTGATTTTCCATAAGCTAAAAAAAGTTTGGCTGTCCAGGCATGATGAGCAGCTGGAGGGCCAAAAAGTTTTACACACCCCTGGTCTAAAGTTGTGCAGTAATTTTTTCTCCTCTAAATCCACGGTGTGTATAGGTTCTTTCGCGCAAAATACTAGAGTTAATATGTGAAACATGGGTTGGCCTAAATGTTTATCTAACATACTTAGCCATTGCAACAGGTCCCTGAACCCCTACACGTATGGATTCTATAACATTTAAAAAAAACATTTGAAGATGATGTCCGGGCATTTTCAAAATTCGGCAACTGGTAGGCGCAGGGGAGAAAATAGCTCACAAGTACAAATTTACCTCTGCCGTTGCTCGCAGTGAGCAGCAGAACTGGTCTTGGGACCCCCGCCGGACTCAAAGTTCTCTTGCACAGACACGTCACGACCCGGCTGATGGACTTGGCGCTTAGCCACCCCCTCGAGTCAGGACATCATCACAACCCAGGGAAAAATTCCTTACAGCAGGGGTTCAGAGGCCAGTCCTGCCGCTTACCGTGGGCACAGGGAGAGGTAAGTTTCTACTTTTAATCATGCCGAATTTTAACCTCTTCCTGTCAGCAATCTGTATGTATACGTTCCTACCGCACATACCCAGTGCCGTAGGAATGTATACATACGTTCCTGACTGAGGGGCTTCTGATGTGTGCGGGAGCACGGCAGTGAGAGCGGTCCTGCACACAACTGTGTGTCCAGGGCCGAAGGTAATGAGAGGCAGCTGCAATCCCGCAGATGCGTCTCATTAACCTCTTAAACGCCGCAACCTATAGCGATCGCTGTGTTTAACGTACTCCGTGACAGAACAAGCTGATCGGGTGATCACATCGGTCCCGATCGCTTGTGCAGTCTGGCGGGGGTAAGTCACTTACCTCCGTCCTGACCGATCGGCGATCCATGTATAGCGACTGATCTTAGGCTCTATGCATAGATTGCCTTTAACACTGATCTATGCTATGGGATAGCATAGATCAGTTCAGTATATGCAATATATTAACTGCATGTGTGTTACAGTAAAAAAAAAAAAAAAAAAAAAAAAAAAAAAAAATTTATAACCCCCCCCCCCCCCCCCCCCTGCCAATCAAAGTTTAAAATACCCCCTTGCCCATAAAAAAAAAAAAAAAAAAAAATTATATATACCAACAAAACACAACAAATCACTGAACTCAGGGAGAACAGTGAAAAATTCCAATGGAGAATTTTTCACTGTTCTCCCTGAGTTCAGTGATTGTTGTGTTTGTTGGTCTGTTTATCATTGCCCCAGTAGCCAGAATCCTGCTCCACACTGACAAGGGGGGCAAATACCCCGAAACTGCAGTCTGTGGATGGATGCCTAGCCTTGGTAAACCTTGTCTTATGTCGTTATACTAGGGCTGGGCGGTATACCGCAAAAATACCGATACCGTCACTGGCGTCGGTTAACCGACCTCAACTTAGCCAGGACGGTATCTGCGGTATTTTTTTCTGCTGCTCCTCCACCACTGACATGCCGGCGTCTCTGCACACAGGGACACCGGCATCAGAGCGGGAGGTGGAGGAGCAGCAGCAGGGCCCAGGTGACAATGCCGCCCGACCCACCCCGCCCCCCGCCCGTCCTGACCCGCCACCGCCCGTCTGAGCACCCTCACCCGTCCAGTCCCAGGCCCCGTCCCGCCGCACCTGTCCATCCATGCGCCCATCCGTCAAGTCCGGTCCCGTCCGGCGTCCCTGCACACACAGCACATTGACATTGCCCTCCCCGGCACCAGTCCCGTCTGAGCCCCCCCCCCGGCCGGCGAGCGCTGCACATGTCAATGTGCTGTGTGTGCAGGTGCGGCGGGGCGGGGGGTGAGGGCGCTCAGAGGGGCGGGGGGTGAGGGCGCTCAGAGGGGCGGGGGGTGAGGGCGCTCAGAGGGGCGGGGGGTGAGGGCGCTCAGAGGGGCGGGGGGTGAGGGCGCTCAGACGGGCGGGGGGTGAGGGCGCTCAGACGGGCGGGGGGTGAGGGCGCTCAGACGGGCGGGGGGTGAGGGCGCTCAGACGGGCGGGGGGTGAGGGGGCTCAGACGGGCGGGGGGTGAGGGGGCTCAGACGGGCGGGGGGTGAGGGCGCTCAGACGGGCGGGGGGTGAGGGCGCTCAGACGGGCGGGGGGCGGGTCGGGCGGCATTGTCACCTGGGCCCTGCTGCTCCTCCACCTCCCGCTCTGATACCGGCGTCCCTGCACATGTTATTGTGCTGTGTGTGCAGTGACGCCGGCATGTCATAGCTGGAGGAGCAGCTGTACCTGTTGTCCCCTCAGTAACATAGGAGGAATAATGGGCTGCAGCAGGCAGGATAACTTATAGCTGTGTGTGTTATCCTGCCTGCTGCAGCACATCCATTCCTCCTATGTTACAGCCCTGTATTGTTACTGAGGGGACTACAGGTAACAGCATGCCCCTCCCTGTATAATATTCTCCTACCCGCCTGCCAACCTTATGTGCCCCCTGTAAAGTTACACGCCCCTTTTCACCCCTCCGTATAGTCATACCCCCCTATCCGCGCCCCCCCCTGTTTAGTCATACACCCCTGTCCGCCCCCGTTTAGTCATACGCCCCTATCCGCGCCCCCCCTTGTTTAGTCATACACCCCTGCCCACCCCCCGTATAGTCATACACCCTTGCCCCCCCGTATAGTCATACACCCCTGTCCGCCCCCGTTTAGTCATACGCCCCTATCCGCGCCCCCCCTTGTTTAGTCATACACCCCTGTCCGCCCCCGTTTAGTCATACACCCCTGTCCGCCCCCCTATGTATAGTCATACACCCCTATCTGCCCCCCCCGTATAGTCATACACCCCTATCTCCCCCCCGTATAGTCATACACCCTTGCCTTCCCCCCCCCGTATAGTCATACACCCTTGCCCCCCCGTATAGTCATACACCCTTGCCCCCCCCCGTATAGTCATACACCCTTGCCCCCCCGTATAGTCATACACCCCTGCCCACCCCCCGTATAGTCATACACCCCTGCCCACCCCCCGTATAGTCATACACCCCTGTGCGCCCTCCCTGTATAGTCATACACCCCTATCCACCCTCCCTGTAGTCATACACCCCTATCCACCCTCCCTGTAGTCATACACCCCCGTCCGCCATCCCTGTATAGTCATACACCCCCGTCCGCCATCCCTGTATAGTCATACACCCCCGTCCGCCATCCCTGTATAGTCATACACCCCCGTCCGCCATCCCTGTATAGTCATACACCCCCGTCCGCCATCCCTGTATAGTCATACACCCCCGTCCGCCATCCCTGTATAGTCATACACCCTTGCCCCCCCCCCCGTATAGTCATACACCCTTGCCCCCCCGTATAGTCATACACCCTTGCCCCCCCCCCCGTATAGTCATACACCCTTGCCCCCCCGTATAGTCATACACCCCTGCCCACCCCCCGTATAGTCATACACCCCTGCCCACCCCCCGTATAGTCATACACCCCTGCCCACCCCCCGTATAGTCATACACCCCTGCCCACCCCCCGTATAGTCATACACCCCTGCCCACCCCCCGTATAGTCATACACCCCTGTGCGCCCTCCCTGTATAGTCATACACCCCTATCCACCCTCCCTGTAGTCATACACCCCCGTCCGCCATCCCTGTATAGTCATACACCCCCGTCCGCCATCCCTGTATAGTCATACACCCCCGTCCGCCATCCCTGTATAGTCATACACCCCCGTCCGCCATCCCTGTATAGTCATACACCCCCGTCCGCCATCCCTGTATAGTCATACACCCCCGTCCGCCATCCCTGTATAGTCATACACCCCCGTCCGCCATCCCTGTATAGTCATACACCCCCATCCGCCATCCCTGTATAGTCATACACCCCCGTCCGCCATCCCTGTATAGTCATACACCCCCGTCCGTCATCCCTGTATAGTCATACACCCCCGTCCGCCATCCCTGTATAGTCATACACCCCCGTCCGCCATCCCTGTATAGTCATACACCCCTATCCCCCAGTATAGTCATACACCCCTGTCTGCCATCCCTGTATAGTCATACACCCCTATCCGCCCCCTGTATATAGTCATACACCCCTATCCGCCCCCCCCTGTATAGTCATACACCCCTATCTGCCCTCCCTGTATAGTCATACACCCCTATCCGCCCCCTATCCCTATGTGCTGCCTGTATAGTCCTGTAACCCGATCCCAACCTACTGTATAGTAATACACCCCAATCCATCCCCCCCATATAGTCATACACACCTATCCCTCTGTGACCTGTGTATACCCTGTAGAGGGTGTATACCTGTATATACACATGTCCAGGTCTCTGCTGAGACCCCCTAATAATGACAAATAATAATAATGATAATAGACTAACCATGGGTTGCTGCTCAGTGAGTTCTTTTTAACTTTTTTTGAATCAAAATATCGCCAGTTTGGCACGGCAAGTGGGTGTGGTTTACAAAAAGGGGTGTGTCATATTTATCGTTCAATTATCGTTACCGCGGCTACATGTGCGATAAACCGCGATATTGATTTAGGCCAATATCGCCCAGCCCTACGTTATACTCGCCACAGAGTTAGACTTTGACTTACAGGGGCCACCCTGGTGTTTCCCTATTTAGGTCCCAAAGCTTGCAACAGAGTGAGGACCTGAGGGACTACGTATCAGGGTGGTTTGGTGCTCTAGGAGGCACCCCTCGGCAATGGGCTTCCTTCTCTGGAGAGAGGGATATCTGGCTATTCCTGTGTTTTGAGACTCTTAACTGAGGCTCCACGGACCCCTTTTTGCATAATGCATAATATATTTATATATATATATATATATATATATATATATATATATATATATATATATATATATATTTTACACATATTACATATCGTAGCGGGCGGAATTGTCCGATCTATTAAAATATAACATTGTTTCCACATGGTGAACGGCGTAAATGAAGAGGAAAAAAAAAAAAAAAAAACACACCAGGATTGCGGATTTTAATAAATTATATCAGAAAAAAAAAAATAAAAAAGCGATACATTTTCTGTTACACCAATATGATAATAAAAACTAGAGATCATGGTGCAAAAAATGACAACTCAACCAGCCGTGTGGCTGGGTTCACACTACGTATATTTCAGTCAGTATTGTGGTCCTCATATTCCAACCAAAATCAGGAGTGGAATAAAAACACAGAAAGGATCTGTCCACACAATGGTGAAATTGAGTGGATGGCCGCCATATAACAGTAAATAACTGCGATTATTTCAATATAACAGCCGTTGTTTCAAAATAACAGCAAATATTTGCCATTAAATACTGACCACAATACTGACTGAAATATACGTAGTGTGAACCCAGCCTGTAGGTGGAAATATAAAAGGCGGGGAGGAACACTGCATTAATTTCACCCTGACATCTGTGCATCCAAGGGCTAATCTTGAAGGGGTTTAAAATGGCCGGCCTTCTTTAATATCAACACGCATATTGAATCATCATAGGCTCCATAGGTTTTCTTCTAATGTGTCACCATGTGGCGCTTTGTACACACGCCCAGAGGGGTGTGATAACAGCGCCGGAGCCGGCCCAGGACAGTGACTACTTTAAGAAGACACTGCCCACCGTGACTACTTAGATGGTAATTTGCATAGAGCGCGGGAGACTAATAAACTAACTTTGTGGGCTCTATGTTCATGGGACGGGGGGATGGTTAGGAAGCGTGCTGGCTGATCTACCAGCACGTTTCCTTCGCTTTATAGCCAATTTTTGTGTGATTGGTTCCCTTTAAGGGAGCTTCCTTTTACATACTCGCAGCGGGATGACAATTCTGCTGAGAGTATGTAATCCTATTGAAAGTTACAGGAAGGGAAATCGCAGCGGATTTCGCCACGTACCTTAAAGGGAATCTGTCAGATCTGTACCATGTACAGAGCAGCAAATGCAGACAGATTGGCAATAGGGAGATAAAACAAATTAGGCCTTTTGCTCATGGCCATTTAAAGACTTTAAAGTGAGATAAAATTATATCATTCCTTGGAAGATGAAGTGCCACAGAAGTGATGCTTATGCTGCGTTTACACGAAACGATTATCGTGCGATTTCGCACAATAACGATCAAATTCAAATGATAATTGTACGTGTAAACGCAGCGAACGATCAAACGATGAGCGAGAAATCGTTCATTTTATCTTTCAACAACTTCTCAAATAGTCGTTGATCGTTCGCAAAAAATTCGCAGATCGTTCTGTGTGAACAGTCGTTCGCCGATTTAACCAATGTGTAAGATAGGCTTTAAGCGATCGCAAAACAAATTTCCGTACGATATACCGTACCGTCTAAACGCTAATCGTTATGAAAAAAAATAGTTACTCCGACATCGTTAATCGTACGATCGGGCGAATAATCGTTCCGTGTAAACGTAGAATAAGCCACAGCATGCAAACCTCTTTCCTAACACAACCTTCCTGACTTGACTAATTGATGTACAGGGTGGAGCCTTAAAGCGACTCTGTACCCACAATCTGTCCCCACAATCTGTCCCCTCCAAACCACTTGTACCTTCAGATAGTTGCTTTTAATCCAAGATCTGTCCTGGGGTCCGTTCGGCAGGTGATGCAGTTATTGTTTTAAAAACAACTTTTAAAGGAGACCTGTCACCCCCCGCGCCGGGGTGACAGGCTCCCGACCCCAGATAGATCCCCTTATACTTACCTCATGTCGCCGAGTCCCGCTGCCGGAGCCGGTCCCGGTGAGAAGCCGGCGCGCGCGCTGTGGAGATGGGTCCGGCGTCCATAGAGAATGAATGGAGCCGTGAGCGCGCAGCAGAGATGAGTCCAGCTCCATTCAATCTCTATGGACGCCGGACCCATCTCCATAGCGCGCGCGCCGGCTTCTCACCGGGATATCTCCGTCCCGGGACAGTCTCCGGCAGTGGGACTCAGTGACATGAGGTAACTATAAGGGGATCTATCTGGGGGTCGGGAGCCTGTCACCCCGGCGCGGGGGGTGACAGGTCTCCTTTAAACTTGCAGCCTTGTGTCTAACAGCCGGGGCTTACATTAGTATATGCATTAGGCTGGCACAACCTCTTCTTCCTTCCTCCCCACCCTCCTCATGATTAGGAATGCTCCAGGCAGATTGCTTCCTATTCCCCAGCTTTGTGCATAATGAACATGGGATGGATTGTTAAGACACCTGTGCAAAGCTCAAACAGCAGTAAATGTTCCTGGATCAGGTGAGGTGAGATAAGGAGAGGTGTGCCAGCCTAATGCATATACAAATTTAAGCACTGGCCGTTAGACACAGCGCTGTAGAATTATAAATTGTTTTTAAAACAATAACTGCATCCCCTGCCGAATGGACACCAGGACAGATCTTGGATTAAAAGCAGCTATCTGAAGGTACAAGTGGTTTGGGGGGGTCAGATTGTGGGTACAGAGTCGCTTTAAGCTCTGTGCCTCAATTAGTCAAGTAAGGGAGAGGTGGTGTGCATTCTAAGGGCCCTATTTCACCGGACGATTATCGTTTGCATAATCGTTAACGATTAACGATCTCAAACTACCTCTATTGCGAAAGACCTGAAAACGTTCACTCATTTCCATGGAGCGATAATCGTTACTTATGATCGTAATTGCGATAATTTTTATCTATTGCGAATGACCGAACGATGTATTATTCAATGCGAACGTTTTGCGAACGAGCAACGATAAAAATAGGTCCAGGTCTTATAAAGCGATCAACGATTTCTTGTTCGGTCATTAATCGTTAACTGCATTTCAACCGAACGATTTTCGTTTAGATACGAACGATTTAACGATAATCTGAACGATAATCGTCCGGTTTAATAGGGCCCTATGGCTCAGCATCACATCAGCTTCCAGGGAAAAATGCTATTTTATAACAGAAAAAAAAAAACAGACAAGAGAAAAAAAGAAAAAAACAAACAAAAAAAACACAGCCATGTTTCAAAGGAACGTTTCACTCTATGTTACATACAATGCTATGTTATACTTGGCTATTTAACCAATCCAACAGAACAAACATTAGCCACATGAAATCTCATGAGATACATGAAATAACACAAACCAATATCAGCAAAACATCAATTTTATTTAGTATAATGGCAACTCCTGCTCTCCAGCTGGTAAAACCTACCACTCCCATCATGCTCTAATAGCCCTCAGCTATATATTTTCTAAAACTACAATTTGGTTCCAAAGAAATGATATCCCATCAGCAAGTAATCGCTGCTTTTTAAAAGAGAAGTCTGGGCAAGGGCAATTTTTTTTTTTTTAAACTTGTGCCTGGAATGTCCCAAGTCCCATCTCAACACTAGAAAGAGGTGAGGGACTGGGGGCCGAAGCAGACGGCTGACACCAGCACTGGGAGGAAGTGCCTGTTATTCCCCTTTTTTTACCCATCTCCCTCCCCGGCAAGTTTGAAAAGATGTCCCTGCCACGAATTCCCCTTAATGGTGCGTTCACACCTACAGGATCTGCAGCTGATTTTCTGCTGCAGATCCTGTAGGTGTGAACGCACCCTAAGGGTATAAAACACACACACACCGTATACGCAGCGTATTTACTGCTGCGATACGCAGCAAATACGCAACAGATTAGATCTAAATAACTGAACACAACGCAACAGATTAGATCTAAATAACTGAACACAGCATCAAATCTGCACCATCAAATCTGCTGCAGATCTGCTGCGCATACGGTGTGTGTGTTTGTACCCTTAATGACTGTAGGACCACCACTCAATAGCTTCTCTCATCACCAACTACTTATACATTTGCCTGTGTAGTTTTGCAGAGTAAAAAAAAAATAATAAAATTAAAAAAAAAAAAAAAAAAAGACATTCACATGTTCAGTAGGAACTTCTCTCCTTTGAGAAAACCTGTTGCCAGAGAGACAAGGCAACCAACACGTCTCCTGGAGACAAACTTTCACTTCAGTTTACTGTATGCACAATTTAACATGCAGATTCCCCTTTGGCAAAACCATAAAGAAGTTCATGAAGAACAATTCCATGTTATTCATCATAGTAAGTATTCTGCCTGTGAAGTTGTTTATTACGACAAGATAAAACATTGCTACCATTTAGCAAAAACAGCACCACACCTTATCTGTAATATGGAGGTTTCTGGCAGCAAGTGGCCACATTTCTCTAGGACTGGATAACCCCTTTGGCGTACATTCAGGCAGTATGGATAGACATACCTTAAAGGGGTTGTCCGGGATATTTTAATAAACTAGCATTTCATTGACCTCTGTGGATGTTGCATATTCTACAGTTCTATTTTTTATTCAGAGTGCTTACTGTGTTCTCAGGCTCAGTCACATGACCACTCTGCCTGTGTTTTCTTTACTTCCTGTGGTGTCACGTTCCCTTTCTGTTTTCTGTTCCTGCCAGTGAGTCATCAGGTGGGCGGGGTTATTTATCCACATTTCTTTAGCCACACCCCTTACATCTAACTAACATCTGAGCCCAGAAAAAACTGCAGCAGTAAGGACAGCATGACAGACTACAATCTCTGTACAGCACTGCAGCATAGGTTGGAGCTATAAACAGTAAGTAAAGGAACCATAAGGGGTGATTTATCAAAACTTGTGCAGAGGAACAGGGAAGCAGTTGCCCATAGCAACCAGTCAGATTCTAGGTTTCGTTTTTCAAGGCCTTTTTAAAAATAAAAGAAGCAATCTGATTGCTATGGGCAATTGCTCCCCTGTGCAGGCTGTATTCCATCTCCCCTATAGTGTTATTATTGTACTGTAAGGATGTACAGTGTTAGGGCAGAGCTGCTGCATGTAATATGGAGAGGAGAGAGGAGGCTTCACCTCACGTCATTTACCATTATATTTATTTCTTGCTGAGGTAACAGAATTCTGCCCCATTGAAACCCAACCATTGAAAAAAAAAAAAGGTTTCACCATTAGCACAGGTGAGTATTCTTTACTGTAAGAGCAAAGAGACTATGGAACTCTCTGCCACATGATTATGTCTTGGCTAATTCGTTAAATACGTTCAAGGGAGGTCTGGATGTTTTCTTGAAAAATATAGTATTAATCAAAGTTATGGGCTTTAGATTTCTGGTGATATGTTGATCCAGGCATTTATTCTGATTGCCACTGGAGTCAGGAAGAAATTGTCTCCCTGTGATGGGGCAATTGTCATCTGCCACATAAGGGTGTTTGCCTTCCTCTGGATCAACACAGTAGGTTTTTCCAGGTTGAACCGGATGGAAACTTGTCTTCTTTCAACCTTATTAACTTTGTTACCAAGATAAAATGTGAGGAGGGGGGGGAATCTGCAATCCTGACGATTTTTTTTCCCCTCTTTTCTTTCACACCGTTCACCATAAGGGAATCGTTTTTTATATCTTAATAGATCGGATAACTGTGCAATCTATGATACATTTTTATTTATACATGATTTGTACAATTGTAAGATGGTAATTTAAACTTATTGGAGGATGGGCTGTGTCCTATTTAAAAAAACAAATAAACAAACAACAACATTGCTATACCATTGCACTGATCAGTGTTATCAGCGCTCTGAACATACAGTCTGCCCGAGGTAGACTTTATGACCAGACTGGTGATCAGACAAAGTTAAGCATCAAACCTCCAGCAGTCAGGAAAAACAATGCACTGCAATCAGCTCAACTCCTGTCACTGACACTTAAATGCTGCAAAGTCGTCAGTGATGGGCGGAAGCACAAACGTTACTGCCCTTCATAACAGGCAAGGACCCAGCGGCTGTGAAGCAAGCTCAGCTTTTGCTCCTGGCGTAAATGTATGCAATATGTTCTTTAAGTGACTTATTGCATTATGATTTCTCTATACAGGTGTAAAAGGTAAATTTTGCAGTTTTTATACCTAATTTTATATTATGTGTCATGGTGTTTGTTACAGTAAAAGGTGATCTTATCACCTGTGGATTGTGCTACCTGGGCAGGCTTCACAACAACGTTTTTTAGACCCACCAACATTGCCACCGTAGGCCCCTCCCCTCTGACGTCATCACAGCTTGGGCCCCACCCCCTCAGGGGCCATTGGTATCTAAGGGCCCTTTTACAGGAAAGATTATCTGACAGATTATCTGCCAAAGATTTGAAGCCAAAGCCAGGTCTGATTTTGAAAAGAGAAGAAATCTCAGGCTTTCCTTTATGACCTGATCTCTGTTTATAGTCTGTACCTGGTTTTGGCTTCAAATCTTTGGTAGATAATCTGTCAGATAATCTTTCTGTGTAAAAGGGCCCTTAGACTGTTCCATTCCAAAGTCAGTCGAGAGGGGGCCTATGCATCGATGTCACATCAGCTCTGCTACGTCAGCTAGTATGGAATACATACTGGGGTGATTGATGCAAAAGCAGTGAAAAAAAAAACTGTTCTGTGTTTACTGTGCAATAGTAATGACAGCAGTGGGCAGGAAATAATGCCAACTGGGCGACTATGCAAGCAGACCAATCAGGGAGATGCATGATGGGAAATGTTTCCTGGCCAGCGCCATTTTGGATATAGATTGGCTTTTGAAAAACATGTAACTCATTTCATTTTTTGGCTCTTAGGTGGATAACCCCATTAAGTTACAAGTTCCATGGAGTACATTTACATCATATGTTGGGAAAGGGTTAAAGTAATAGCAATTTTTTTCCCACACGGTAAACAAAAATAAAACCAGGATTTTGTCACATTATATATGTGGGGGAAAAAAGTTGTAGGAGTTACAATATGGCTATTTAATATATCTTAATATATTAGAAAAGCTATGTAAAACATAGGTATCGTATTCTGACTGGCTTATACTTTATACCGTTAACTGCATTGCGTAAAAACTAAACACCCTAAAATTTGCGGAAACTGTTTATTTCCAATTTCACTCCGCAAACATTTTGGGCATGCAGAAATATACTCTATATATAGGCTCTGTTCACAGTATCATGGCTTCTGTTTTCAAAATGAGCATTGCAGCAATAAACCAAACTGATACTCTTGAATATTAGCAAACCCCACTAATTTAAATGATGGTTCTGGATTTTTTTTTTGCAGCAGGACTAAAAAAGGTATGCTATTTTGCTGTCAGATATACAGGGAAGGCTAAATGAAACTCTGAAGACACATATACAAAAGCATTTAGCAAATAACTGAATTTTAGTGTAAAATAAAACCGCAACTAGGGATGCACGATGCACCGAAATATCGATACTACTATCGATATTTCGGGCAAAAAAACGGTTCGATACCAGGATTTCCTGGTATCGAAACTTTAAGTTAAGCTGAGAACACGGTGGGCGGCTAGCTGAGCGCCGGCCGTGTTCTCTATGTGCCGCCCCCTGCAGTCTCCTCCTCTGCTCTCCCTCCCTCCGCTCCCATTGGCGCCAATTTCAAATAGCCGGCACTTAGCTATTGCTAGTGCCGGCTATTTAAGTATATAGATGCCGCTGTCACACTGACAGCGGCATCTGACCCCTCCTGAGCCCGCTTTATATACAGCGGGGGCCCGCTACTGTGTGTAGCAGACCCCCGCTGCTGGTGTCTCTCTGATAACAGAGTCCGGCTCAGCCAGACTCTGTTATCAGAGAGATGATTTATGCAGAGGAGCCGGAGCTGCACGGAGGAGAGCGGCTGGAGAGGGAGAGCAGGAGAGGAGGACGGAGGAGAAGACTGGAGGAAGAGCGGGAGGTCCGGGAGAGAGGAGTACGGAGAGGGAGAGCGGGATGTCCGGGAGAGGAGCCGGAGCTGCACAGAGGAGAGCGGCTGGAGAGGGAGAGCGGGAGGTCACGGAGAGAGGAGGACGGAGAAGGCTGGAGGTGGGGAGGATGAAGAGGGAGAGCGGGGGTCTGTGAGATCCGGGAGAGGAGGCCGGGGGAAGTGCAGCACATGTGAGGATCCAGCCGGCTGGCAGGTGGGGGAGGTGGCCGGGGCTGAAAGGAGCAGATAAGATTGGCTGTAGTGTGTGGGATCCTGTGTAACCACCTCTTCTCTTCCTCCGCAATCTTGGTAACTGGTGCAGCAGAGCTATCTTAGTGATGGGTGGTGCAGCAGAGCTGTCTCAGTGATGGGTGGTGCAGCAGAGCTATCTTAGTGATGGGTGGTGCAGCAGAGCTGTCTTATCGCTTGGTATAGCAGAGCTGTCTCAGTGATGGGTGGTGCAGCAGAGCTGTCTTAGTGGTGGGTGGTGCAGCAGAGCTGTCTCAGTGGTGGGTGGTGCAGCAGAGCTCAGTGGTGGGTGGTGCAGCACAGCTGTCTCAGTGATGGGTGGTGCAGCAGAGCTGTCTTATCGCTTGGTATAGCAGAGCTGTCTCAGTGATGGGTGGTGCAGCAGAGCTGTCTCAGTGATGGGTGGTGCAGCAGAGCTGTCTTATCGCTTGGTATAGTAGAGCTGTTTTAGTGATCAGGCTATTTGGAAGAGCAGAATTGTATTAATGATAATGACTAGTGACTATATATCTATCCCTGTGTTTTGTTTTTTTTATATACTTTACTAAGTATCGAACCGGTATTGAGTATCGAAATAAAAAAGTTAGTATCGGTATCGAACTCAAAATTTTGGTATTGTGACATCACTAACCGCAACCCATACAATTACGGTCCATGGAAAAAAATTATTCTGGCAACTGTAACCACATACTGTATACAGCTTGTTTTAGTAAATATTTGCTTTTCTTGGTAAATGGAGAATATTACTTATAGAAAAGATATGGAGCACCCAATGTTTCAGGGGATGACAACTACAGGAGGGTATTGCTACAGTTGTTAAAACAAATGCAAGCTGGGCTTCAATTTGGCTGTGTACAGTCCTATTTAAAAAGCAGAGCAGCATACAGTTTTCATAGAAAGTCTGAGAAGAGCTTAACTAAGCAGATCACAGCAATCATTTCTGACCATTCAGCATTCATTGGAATCCAGCCCCCACCCCACAATAAGTTACTCTTAAAGGGAACCAATCAGCACGATTGTGCTAATCTGGTTCCCTGCTGCACAGTATAGCTCTGCTGTGCAGCTCCCTAAAGCTATCCAGCTGCGGCAGTAGCTTTACAGAGGTCAAAAAGTAGTTTTATTCTCTCGCACAAGGCCAAGGGAGGGGCGGCAACTAGTAATCTAGGCCTGTCAGTGCCCTGTGCAGAGATGATTGACAGGTAGAGAGGCTGGTTAGTGGTCTCTCTTCCTGTCAATCATCCCCGCACTGCGCACCGACAGGCAGAGAACTGTGACTAGTCACAGGCGGCTCTCCACCCAGATGACTAGTTGCCGCCCCTGGCCTCACGCAGGGGAATAAAACCACCTTTTTCCAGCTTTAAAGCTACCACCCCAGCTGGTAGCTTCGTGGAAGCTGCGCAGCAGGGAACCATATCAGAACAATTGTGCTGATCGGTTCCCCTTAAAGGGAATCTGTGAGGTGTGTACTGTGTGCAGAGCTGTAGACTGGTAAAAGGGAGATTAAACAAATGACTGTTTTTGCTGATGGCCATTAGCATAGTTATAAAATAGCATTTTCCTCAGAAGGTGAAGTGTAACTAGAGCGATGCAGAGCCACAGCATGCACACCTCCTCCCCCATTACTCACTTACTTACTTGACCACCTGACCTACAGGGTAGACAATCTAGTACATCAATGGGATACGGGTGACAAGGGGTTAATTTGGCAGCATCTGTCAGGGTAATGGTGCATTTACACAGACAGATTTATCTGACAGATCTTTGAAGCCAAAACCAGGAACAGACTATAAACCGGGATCAGGTCATAAAGGAAAGGCTGAGATTTCTCCTCTTCTCAAATCCATTCCTGGCTTTGGCTTCCAAAATCTGTCAGATAAATCTTTCTGTGTAAATGCACCCTAAAGGGGGCTAATTTTAGGTACACTAACAGGAAAGGGTCAATCAGGTGCAGTAATGGGGAACTGTGGAGACGATCAGGCACAGTGACAGGGGAGATGATCAGGTACAGCAACAGGAGACAATCTGGGTGAAAGGGTGTTATCTATAGACTATACACTAAGGCTGCATTCACATGTTACATGAAGTTGTCTGTGATAATGGACAATTTTATAGTCCAATGCTTTTTATAAGGCTATTCACACGTTCTGTTTTTTTCACAGACCTGCAATCTGTTCAGTGAAAAAACGTCATAACTCCGATGAGATCATGGCATTGATTTCCCCTTTGAAGTCTATGAAATCTGTTTTTTTTCACCGGTTCCATGGATCTGACATCCATGTACCTGTGCAATCCGTGAAAACACAAATGTGATGTAATCAGTGTAAAAGCTTGAAAAACATTGACACGGATGTAAATGGGATGTTTTTTCACGGATCACGGGAGGTAGATAGCAGACTTCATTCACGGACCTCGACTATCACTGAACGTGTGAATGCTGCCTAACAGGGACAGTGATCAGAGTAACACAGAAAGTCCTGTGTTTCCCAGGTTATCTGAGCGCTCACAGAGAAGGCAGTCATGTGATTGACGGACAGATGATCTGAGACTCTGTACAAGTCAGACTTCATGTAGTTAGTCTTTTATTTTTCAACCAGCACAAGACTAAAAATCTGCCTTCAGGAGACTGGACCTGGATTTCTGGTAAGTACAGCTTTGTTTTACAGCATGATAAAAAAAAAAAAATGTATATTGCAAACTCGCAAAATTTCAAGTCTACACTTGATTTGGATTTTGAAAGTTCTAACAGTTACATTTTCTGCCATGGGTAAATCATGATAAAGTAGGGGCAGAGCAGGGCTTCTGCCTGGGGTATACAATGGAAAAGGCAATAATTGTCGTCATTTGAGTGGTGTAAAACGGGGAAACACATTGATAAAGACATTCCATACACCTTGCCATTTATTCACGTACATCTGTTAACTTAGGGTTGGTGGTCCTAAGTCAAGCTAGTGGATTAAGGAACATAAGCCAAAGTCTGTCAGCGCCCGTTTTCTCCTCGTTCCCCGCTATTACATGTTGGCAGCGAGTGCAGAGGGGGCTGCCCGGGTGATCGCTAGATCGTCCAGGCAGCCCATAGCAGCGATCTGCTGCCACCACTCCTATTCCACAGAGCAATGGCAGCATGTCGCTGCTATAATAGTTGTTTGTCTTTCAACATGTTGACTGCAATGATCAGCCAACATTGTTCATGTCGGCTGCTCGTTGCCTTCTAGACGATTATTGGCTGCATACGGCCGATAATAGTTTCGTTTAATAGGGCCTTAAAGTGACTGTACCACCAGGCCCAGGCTGAAGCACTGGAGGTGGGACGACCCAAACAGGGCTGTGGAGTCGGTAAGCCGCAGCTCCGACTCCTGCTCCTTCATAAATGGCCAGTCATATACCAGGGGAGTTATCACACTGGCTCAGTAGCTTCTCCCTAATGTCCTACATGACCCTCGGGCGACTTCTGAGGGAATAAAGAAACATATAAAGCAGCTTCTCCTGTGTGTGCAGTAGATGCAGCCAGGCTCCAGCCTCCATGTCCTGAACTACTCACAACTAGACTAGATGGAGCAGGTGATCTCTTCAGCTGACAGTCTTCTAAATACTAAATATTCACCATACTTAAAAGGGGTATTCCAGGAAAAAAATCAATAATTTAGCAATGGAAAGAGTTAACCAAGGTTAACCCTTTCCTAATATACTTACCTCTCCGTTATTGGCCCCCCCAAGGAGATCTCCGGTCCGGTCACATGAGCGTCCAGCTTGCCACTCCCCGATCACCCCGATAAAACTAAGCTGACAGGCGCTGTGTACGGAGCAAGGAAGAAATCTCTCCTGCCTCAGCGCGCTCTGGGGGGGGGGGGGGGGGGGCAATCAGCAGCAGCCGATCAGCATTACTTTACAGAACTGTATTACACTGCTGCTCATACAGTCATCCAGCATCCAGGAAGAGAACAGCACAGATCTCCCCCCACACAATGGCCTCTTCCAGCTCAGAAACAAACTGCAAAATAGTGACCGACAACTTTTCCATGACCACCCTTATGTAAAAGGGCCAGTGTCCTATTAGAATGTTGCTTATAATATATATTCATGAGCAAAACTTGTAAAATTCATATCAAAATTCAATTCTACATTTTTTAAAGATTTTTTTTTAAAGCTGGAGTCGGTACATTTTTTTCCGACTCAAACTCCAGCCAAAACTAGCTCCGACTCCACAGCCCTGGACCCACCCATAGGGCGGGTTCACACTGCGGAATTCTCGCGGACAATGTCCGTGGAATTCCGTCAGCTGTCCGCCCGAACATCTGGGCGCCTTTCCGCTGGCCCCATAGATACCATTCTATGGGCCGGTGTATTCCGCTATACGCTGAAAGAAGTGTCACGTCACTTCTTTCAGCGGATCGCGGAATACGCCGGCCCATAGAATGGTGTCTATGGAGCCAGCGGAAAAGCTGACGGAATTCCAGACATTTTCCGCAAGAATTCCTCAGTCTGAACCCCCGCCCCTCTATGATGGGGTTCCATTGATTCTAATGGGGTCACGTCATGGAGTGGCTGGGGTTTCTTCGAACTGGGGGTGGGTCGGCCCACCTCCAGTGCTTCAGCCTGGGCCTGGTGGTACAGTCACTTTAAAGGGGTAGTGCGGCGGTAAAGAATTATTGACAGAATAACACACATTACAAAGTTATACAACTTTGTGATGTATGTTATGTCTGTGAATGGCCCCCTTCCCCGTGTCCCACCACCCCCACCTGTGTACCCGGAAGTGTGGTGCGCTATACATACCTGTCACGTGCTGACTCGTCTCCGATCTTCAGTCTGCGATGTCGCCTTCGGGCGTCCTGAATGCCGGCCGCCCTCTTAAGCGTCATCAGCTGCTCAGCCGCGATTGGCTGAGCATAACTGTGGTCAGCCAATCGCAGCTGAGCATCTAATGATGCTGAAGAGGGCGGCCGGCACTCAGGACGCTCGGAGGGATTCGGCCCGGCCGCCCGAAGACGACGTCGCAGACTGAAGATCGGAGACGAGTCGGCATGTGACAGGTATGTATAGCGCACCACACTTCCGGGTACACGGGTGGGGGTGGTGGGACACGGGGAAGGGGGCCATTCACAGACATAACATACATTACAAAGTTGTATAACTTTGTAATGTGTGTTATTCTGTCAATAATTCTTTACTGCCGCACTACCCCTTTAAGGCCACATTCTCATGCCCCTAACAGTCGCACCATGTGGATGATATTCCTGCCAACATTTCACAGCTATTTGTGAGCCAGTGGGGGCATGCTTTCAGACACATTCTAATTAGAGATGAGCGAAGTCAATGCTGCCCCACCCCGGGTGCCTGGAAAAGCTGGATCCAGTCCTGGAAAACTTCTACCAGAACTGGATCCAGCTTTTCCAGGCACCTTGGTGGCGTGTAACGGACTTTAAAGGCAGTCAGCTGATAAGCCAAGTTAACTAAGCGACTTGCTTCATTTGTACTGTAAATTCTCTCATCTCGAATTCTAATTGCACATGCAGTCTGAGTTTCTTAACATATTAGCAACCTTATAAGGAGTATTACCATCCCCAAAATTAGATAGAGGACTGCCTGTCGTCCAACAAAGAGAATGGAGAAAAATTGTACTGGATGAATAAAGTGCACTGTGTGTGAGTGGCCCGAGCTCTATTCATTCTCTATGGGGCTTCTGAACATTGGTGAGTGATAAGTAATTGGATCTCACCAGCCAGTTATCTTATGTCAGAATAAACAGCACCAAGGATGAAGGTAACAGACATGCCTTTATCCTCAGATCCCAAGTGGGCACGGGGCTAACCTGCAGATAGTTCCCCTTTAACACCTTAGGGACTAGAGATGAGCGAACCGGGTTCGGGTTCGAGTCGATCCGAACCCGATCGTTCGGCATTTGATTAGCGGGGGCTACTGAACTTGGATAAAGCTCTAAGGTTGTCTGGAAAACATGGATACAGCCAATGACTATATCCATGATTTCCACATAGCCTTAGGGCTTTATCCAAGTTCAGCAGCCACCGCTAATCAAATGCTGAAAGTTCGGGTTCGGATCAACTTGAGCATGCTCGAGGTTCGCTCATCTCTATTAGGGACCCATGACGTACCTTTACACCAGTGGGTCCGGTGGCGTTATGAAGTGAGCTCAGGAGCTGAGCTTACTTCACAAAGCGTGGGAACTGGCTAGAGAGTCTGCTAGGGGGACATAAGTGTAAAATAAAATCGTTTTTTAAAAACACACCATAGTCCGTTCCCCAGTAAAAAAAAAAAATCACCCAACTTTCCCATTTTATAAATAAAACACATAAAAATGAATGGCCCCCTTCCCCGTGTTCCCCCAACCCCCGCCCGTGGACCCCGAAGTGTAGTGCATTATACATACCTGATACGCGTCGACCCCTGTCTTCTGACAGCGATGTAACCTTCGGGAGGCCGGCCAACCCACTTCTGCCGTCCCTCATGCCAGCCAATCGCGACAGTTATGACGCAACAGAGGGAGCCGGCATGAGGGACGGCAGGAGCGGGTCGACCGGCCTACCGAAGATTACATCACTGTCAAAAGACGGCGGACGGGGGTCGACGCGTATCAGGTTTGTATAATGCACTACACTTCCGGGTCCACGGGCGGGGGTTGGGGGAACATGGGGAAGGGGGCCATTCACATACATAACATACATTACAAAGTTGTATTTTGTGAATAATTTCTTAGCGCTACACTACCCCTTTAACGATCCAGCCCATGTTCAGTATTCACACAGCTGATAAATAGGAGACAATCTGCCTGGAGCATTGTCCCGGAGGAGCGATCTCCCTGTTTGATGCCGGCCGGGGACTCATCCAAGATGGCGCAGTCCCCGGCTCGGCACTCGTTTGTTTCCGGCTGCAGCAGCTGAAAGCAAACGAGTGCCTATCATATTGATCTTTGCTGTATAGCTATACAGCAAAGATCTCAATGAGAGATCAAAGTGTATATACTAGAAGTCCCCTAGTGGGGCTTCTAGTATATGTGTAAAAAAAAAAAAGTGTTTATAGTAAAAAGCCCCCTCCCCTAATAAAAGTCTGAATCACCCCCCTTTTCCCAGGTTTTAAATAAAAGTAAATAAATAAACATGTAATCGCCCGAACTATTAATCACATTCCTGATCTCGCACAGTAAACGGCGTCAGCGCAAAAAAATCCCAAAGTTTAAAATTGCGCATTTTTGGTAGCATCAAATCCAGAAAAAATGTAATAAAAAGCGATCAAAAATTCATATATGCGCAATCAAGGTACCGATAGAAAGAACACATCATGGCGCAAAAAATGACACCTGACACAGCCACATAGACCAAAGGATAAAAACGCTATAAGCCTGGGAATGGAGCGATTTTAAGGAACGTATATTTGTTAACAATGGTTTGAATTTTTTACAGGCCATCAGATACAATAAAAGTTATACATGTTATATATCGTTTTAATCGTAACGACTTGAGGAACATGCATAACAAGTCAGTTTTACCCCAGAGTGAATGGCGTAAAAACACAGTTCCCCCAAATAAAAGAAATGCGTTTTTTTTTTTTTTCAATTTCACCACACATTGAATTCTTTTCTGGTTTCATAGTGTACCAAATGCAAAAATTCAGCCTGTCATTGCAAAGTACAATTAGTGACGCAAAAAATTTTAATAAAGTATTGTACTAACCCACAAAAGTTATACAAATCACCAATATACACTTTTTACAGGAAATGCACATAAAGTGCTTTTTCCCTGCACTTACTACTGCATCAAGGCTTCACTTCCTGGATAACATGTTGACGTCACCACCCGACTCCCAGAGCTGTGCGGGCTGTGGCTGCTGGAAAGGATGATGGCAGAGGTATGCTCAGTGTCCCTCCAGTGCCGTTTCCCTCAGTATCCCCCTGCCATCATCCTCTCCAGCAGCCACAGCCCACACAGCTCTGGGAGTTGGGTCGTGACATCACCATTTTATCCAAGAAGTGAAGCCTTGATGCAGTAGTAAGTGCAGGGGGAAAAAAAGCACTTTACGTGCATTTCCTGTAATAAGTGTATATTGGTGATTTGTATAACTTTTGGGGGGCAATACAATACTTAAATAAAAATTTTCGCCAAACTTCTCCTTTAACCCCTAGACGACCCTGGACGTAGGGTTACGTCATGGAAGTCTGTCCCCAGACGACCCATGACGTAACCTTACGTCATGGGTGTTATTCCCGCTATGAAGCGCGCTCCGGAGCGGAGCGCGCTTCATAGGAGGTGGGGGCCGGCTGCAGTGAGCAGCCGGGATCTCACCGGTAATGACACGCTGCAGCGATCGCGCTGCCGCGTGTCATTAACCCCTTAAACGCCGCGATCGCGGCGCGACCGCAGCGTTTAAGTGTAAGTGACAGGGGGAGTCCCCTGTTACTTACCGATCGGGACCCCCGCAGTGTGACTGCGGGGGTCCCGATCGTTGAAACGGACTGCTGGAGGTCTCTTACCTGCCTCCATGCGGTCCGATCGGCGATCTGCTACACTGAGCCTGCACAGGCAGGCTCAATGAGCAGAGCGCCGATAACACTGATCAATGCTATGCCTACGGCATAGCATTCATCAGTGTATAAATCAAAGTAATGTATGTACAAGTCCCCCAAAGGGACTTCAAAAGTGTAAAAAAAAAAAAAAGTTCAAAACACTAACACACTAACCCAAAACCCCTCCCCCAATAAAAGTCTAAATCACCCCCCTTTCCCATTATATAAATAAAACATATAAAAATGAATAGATAAACATATAATATACCGTAGCGTGCGTAATTGTCCGATCTATTAAAATATAACAAGCATCATTGCGACCGGTAAACGGCGTACACGAAAAGAGGGGAAAAAGTGCGCAGATTACCGATTTTATGTTACATTATATATTAAAAAAAAATCAATAAAAAGTGATCAAAACGTCCGATCTTCACAAATATGGTATTAATAAAAACTAGAGATCATGGCGGAAAAAATGACACCCCATACAGCCCCATAGGTGAAAAAATAAAACCGTTATAAGCGTCACAATAGGCCCATTTTATTAATATTTAATTGCCAAAAAAAAGGATTTCATAAAAAAAAAAATATATATAACATTAGAGAATCTGTGTAACCTGCATATGGTTGTGTTCAGACTGACCTATACAATAATAGTGTCATGTCGCTGTTACCATACAGTGCATTACGTAGACACAGGAACCCCCCAAACGTTACCATATTGCATTCTTTCTTACGATTTCACCTATTTATATCTTCATAAATAATATATTTGGAATTCCATCATACATGTTATGGTAAAATGAATGACGCCATTACAAAGTACAACTATTCCTGTAAAAAACAAGCACTTACATGGCTTGTAGATAGAAAACTGAGAGTGCTAGAGCTCTTAGAAGGGGAGAAGGGAAAAACGGAAACCCTAAGATCAAAATTTGCGCGGTCCACTGGGTCATTTTGGGCCTGGTCCTCAAAGGGTTAAAGGAGAAGTCCGGCCAAAATTAATTTTTGATATGTTGTTACTTATGAAAAGTTATACAAGTTTCTAATGTACATTAATTATGGGAAATGCTCATATACTGCTATTTCCCTTAATTTAGTAGATCAGGAAGTGTTAGAATTCTCTCAGATCCAGTGACGTCACGACGAAAGGTGTAATTCCTATGGAGTGTCCAGCAGGGGGCCCTCTCTATATAGAAGTCTATGGGACTTTATTGTTTCTATGGATTTCTATGTAATGTAATGTAGTGTACAGTACTTTATTGAATGAATACATCTATGGAATACTTTGGGGAGCAAGTGTCCCTGCTCCCTAAAGTATTGCATAAATGTATTCATTCAATATATTAGGATATCACAGTAAGCCCGCCGATCCGCCGCATATACACTAAACTACAGCTCCCATCATCTGCTTATAGTATGAACAGGTGATGGGAGCTGTAGCTGGGTAATGGATATGACTTGCCTGCGATGCCACTGCTAATGCCGCCGGGCACAGGGGGAGCCGCTCAGTACACAGGAGCGCTCCCCCCTCCTCCTCCTTCCGGGAACCTTCCCCCTATAGCACTGCTGACTCGCCGCCTGGCTGCCACTCTCATATACCAGCTCCCGATGCCTCAGCGCAGACACCAGGATGCATCGGGAGCCGGTATATGAGAGCGGAGGCCAGGCGGGGAGTCAGCAGTGCTATAGGGGAAGGTATCCCGGAAGAAGGAGGAGGAGGGGGGAGCGCTCCTGTGTACTGAGCGGCTACCCCCTGCGCCCGGCGGCATAAGCAGTGGCATCACAGGCAAGTGATATCCATTACCCAGCTACAGCTCCCATCACCTGTTCATACTATAAGCAGATGATGGGAGCTGTAGTTCAGTGTATATGTGGCGGATCGGTGGGAGTGCGGCAGATGGGCGGGCTTACGGTGATATCCTAATGTATTGAATGAATACATTTATGCAATACTTTGGGGAGCAGGGACACTTGCTCCCCAAAGTATTCCATAGATTTATTTATTCAATAAAGCTCTGTACACTACACTACATTACATTACATAGAAATCCATAGAAACAATAAAGTCCCATAGACTTCTATAGAGAGAGCGCCCCCCTGCTGGACACTCCATAGGAACTACACCTTTCGTTGTGACGTCACTGGATCTGAGAGAATTCTAACACTTCCTGATCTATTAAATTAAGGGAAATAGCCCTATATGTGCATTTCCCATAATTAATGCACATTAGAAATTTGTATAACCTTTCATAAGTAACAACATATCAAAAATTAATTTTGGCCGGACTTCTCCTTTAAGGCCCTATCGCTTTGTGTAATAGAAAACAACAATCAGCCAACATGCTGGATGTCGGCTGATCACGGTCTTTTAACAGGCTCAAACAGAAAGTATCAGCTTAGCAATGATCTGCTGCCTTTGCTCCATGTAATAGGAGTGACAGCAGACCGCCGCTATCTCCTATGGGCTGCACAGACAATCTGATGATCGGCCAGGCAGCCCCTCTCCTGGACTTGCTTTAGGCGTGTGTAATAGCTGCAGCAGCGAGCTTGCTCCTCTGAATCAGCCCGTGTAATAGTGTCTTTAGCCATGCTGCTGTGGACATGGCAGTAACGTACACTTACCTGTCCGCCTCCCTCGTCATTGCTGAATCCAGTGCAACCGCTGCTGTCAGTGTTTTTATAACATCCACTAATGTGTTCCTATAGGAAATGGACGTCACCATAGAATCTATGCTAAAGCCATTTTTGGTGGGAGCAGAGGAAAGCAGGTTGCCTGGATCCAGCAGGTGAGCGGGAAAGGTACATTTACATTACTGTTGTGTCCTCTGCAGCATGCCTAAGGCTGCATTCTCACATTCCGTGTTCCACCTCTCCATTGATTCTAATGGCGCGGCGTGATTAAGGGGTGGGGGTTTCTTCACACGGTGGGCGGCCCGGGCCGCCTCCAGTGCTTCACTCCCGGGCCGGTAACCATGAATTGAATGGCGCCGTACGCGGGAACCGGGCCGTGGTTCAAAAACAGGACCGCGGCACCAGCTTCCTTGTGCCAGTGCCATTTGATTCATGTGCGATTTTTAAGAGTGTGTACCTGATGGTACATTCTCTTTAAATAGAATTATTTTTATATTTGTGTCATCCTGTAACAATTCGTAACTTAGTTTTTCTTTTGCAGTTACTGGCGGAACAGAGCATGTATAAGGATTTTATTCACAATGTTAGCCTTCAGATCCCAATGTGATGCCCTGAAGATGAGAGTATGTTCTCCATACATTGTTATTTAAGATTTTACAGATAAATTCTCTAAAGTAATAGAGTAGAAGCTATTGCAGATAGCAGAGTAGTATACAATATAATAAATGCTTATCAATCACATTAGCCCAGACACTGATCTCTCATCCATGTGACAGCCCCCTCACACTCATGGAGTGTGCCCCAACACTACGACCCCCAGCTGTGTGTGTCTGCTAGGAGGCCACAGGTTGGCTTCCCCCTCACTTCCTATGTCAGGCCTCTCCTATACTCCCCAGGAGCAGCGTGCTGTGTGGGAGGTCAGGGACACCTCAAAGTACAGCGGTAAAAGAGAACAGCTACAGCCGCCACAGGTTGTTCCGGTAAAGGAAAGGCCCCTTTACTGTTTGCCAAACCCACCATGCACGAACGTACTATATACATACGAAGCTAGGGCCACTGCCCTCCGTCACCTCCTCCGTTCTTATCACCCCCTCGCCGTTAACGACTCAGCTGACTAGGCAGCTCTCTAAAGACACTCTTTACGCTTCCGGTTCCTGTCTCGGTCTTTCTCTCCCCTCGGCCGTGCTAAGCCGCGCTCCGCCATTAATCACGTGACACGACGGGCCGCCTCTTCCCCCTGAGGTAAACTAGCGGCTGCGCATTACGTCAGCATTTTTTTCCCCCTAACTTTATTTGTATAAACAAAGAAAACAATATAAGTTGCGTGTGGACATTTTTTTTTCATTATTTCTACGAAGCAGGTGCCCTGTAGATAGATTTTACATCAGGTTTTCATCAACTAAATTACTAAGTTACTTAGTATATACATTTTATTACCAATCTATATTCCATAGAACAGTTATATCTTTTGGAAAAAATCGTTATTGCGATCGTTTTAAGATCGCTTAAGCCTATCTCACACATTGGGTGAATCGGTGAAAGACTGTTTACACAAAGAGATCTGCAAATTTTTAGCGAATGACCAACAACGATTTGATAACTTGTTGAAAGATCACAATGAACGATTTCTCACTCATCGTTTGATCGTTCGCCGTGTTTACACTAGCCGATTATCACTCAAATACGATCGTTATCGCGGAAATTCAAACGATAGTCGTTCCGTGTAAACGCACCATAAAAGACAACCATCAGCCGACATGCACGATGTCAGCTGAAGGTTATACGTTCTACAAATACAATATGTTCTATGTTCTACAAAACAAACAAACAAAAAAAAAAAAAAACCCGATAAGTAGGATACAGAAGGAATGTCCTTTGTCCACCATAACAGCCAATGACAGCACAGATTTCAAACATTTATATTCCTGGTAAAAAACGCTGAGTGGTGATTGGGTGCTATGGGCAACAAAGATCATTCACCCTTTGAATTCAAATTTTACTGAATGGGAATCACCAGCCACTTTCCGATTGAGTTCAGTGGAACACAATACTAAACAAAGACTGCCAAACTCTGGCCTAATAGGTCACTGTCTATTCAACAATATCCCCACCATCCATACATGGATTCTGGCTCAGCACTACCCCATTTCATTGTTATTTTAGATGGCATTATACAAACCAATCCTCTCGTCCACTGTAAACTGCAAGCTCCAGAGCTTTTTTTTTTTTTTTTTATAAAAACTCTTGGCTTATTATAAAAAAACTGAATTTCAGCTAGGGGTCTATCATACTTGTGAGTTTTCCCCTCGATGTATAAGAGAGGCAGCTTTTAAAGCCCATAAAACCCCATCATTCATACAAGTGTCTGTAATTGCCAACACGACCCCATTCACTTGTATGAGTCATTTGGTCAGTCTTTTTAGCCAAAACCTGGAATACAGGACACATAGAAAAATGATAATGTAAAGATTTACATATTTACAAATTTGTAGGTTTTGCCTACAAATACCATCCAACTATTGTGCAAAATACTACAAGTGCACCTAGTCTGAAATCTTGGAAATTGCAAAAAGAAACACATTTGGCCTTGTAATGAATAAAAACTGCACCAAAATATAATGTTAGATATTTTCCACTTCTTCGAATAGAATCCAACTCTTTTAAATAACTCCCATGTAAAATAATGCACATATTACTGCTATTATACAGATTATATGAGCGAAAAACTGACATTCAAAGCCCCAATGACTTCTATGTGACTTCCTCCCTCTGACTATCTGCTTAAATGGGAGTCAGACATAAAACGTACTCTTTCGCCAAGGCAATGTGAGAAGGTACTCACTTTGGCTCATAAGTCGCCCATCAGTTCGTGCCTCCAAAAAAACGGTTACAAGATACTGACCCATTGGTATAGATTCCCCTCCAAGTTACATACTATCTAGCCACATGTGGACATCATGGTCTCACATCAGAAATCACAATTGTATTTCCATCCTTTTTTTCTATTGGGATGGTCTAGGACAGGGGTGGGGAACCTTTTCCATGTCGAGGGCCGGTCGGGCATTAATAAAATCATTCGAGGGCCGCATACCATGTGCGGCAGTTAGTAGTGTGGGTTTGCAGCACCCAGGGCAAGGCAAAGTATTGTTCCCCTGCTATTGTAGTTAACCCCCAGTGATGCCCTGCTATTGTAGTTAACCCCCCCAGTGATGCCCCTTGTAGTCTAGTTAACCCCCAAGTCATGTCCCTGGTAGCCTAGTTAACCCCCCAGTGATGCCTCTGGTAGGCCTAGTTAACCCCCATCAGGCATGTCCCTGGTGGCCTAGTTAACCCCCATCAGGCATGTCCCTGGTGGCCTAGTTAACCCCCATCAGGCATGTCCCTGGTGGCCTAGTTAACCCCCATCAGGCATGTCCCTGGTGGCCTAGTTAACCCCCAAATAAAAAAATAAACATCCCACTCACCTTACCTCCGTTCCCACGCTGCCCATGTCCTCTTCTGTCCCAGGTCCTCTGTGCCGGTCTTCTCCTTCAGGCGGCGCGCGATGAAATGACGTCATCGCGCGCGGCCCGCAGGAGACTGAAGACACGCGCCGCTCTGCTGGTGAAGAAGCCGGCATAGACAGCATCCTCCTGTATCCGGCAGCTGTCACAGACACCGGAGGATGCTGTGTATGCCGGCTCCTTCCTCCTCCAGAGCGGCGCGCATCACAGGGGAGCTGTGGGCCGCATCGGGAGGTCTCAGGGGCCGGATGCGGCCCGCGGGCCGGAGGTTCCCCACCCCTGGTCTAGGACTTATTTAATAAGCTTTTTAGCCATATAAAGCCATAGCTTTTGCTACAACCCAAAGAAGCTGCTCAAAACACAGCCCACAACAATGTCCAGGCTCGCATGGGTCTCCAAACTGTGGCCCTCGAGCTGTTGCAAAACTACATTTCCCATCATGCCTGGACAGCCAAATCCAAAGCTTTAGCTGTCCAGGTATGATGGGAAATGTAGTTTCGCAACAGCTGGAGGGCCACAGTTTGGAGACCAGGGTTTTCACTGGTCAGGGTCTTGGCACCAAGGAAAGTTTACAATGGAGTTTATTTGATTCAAAAAGTCAGATGGTGTGACAAGCCAGAGAGTGACGTGTACAGCTGTGCACTTCTCCTGACTATACCTAGTAATCAGTGGGGGTTTCAGAACTGATACCCCGTAACTAATAGTAGAAAAAAAAGAAACTTTTGACATCTTACACATGTCAATTTTCACTCCAGACAACAACCCCTTTAAAGAGGCAACAGAGAAAAGTCTAGGGGGGGCAGTGGGTGGGGGAAACATAATAAAGTCCTACTTACCTGACCCTGTGTAAGTCTCTTAGTTCATACGACGACCTCAAAGAAACTACCTACTGAGCCAGTCAGTGACTGCAGCAGTGTCCTGCCTCCGATTGGATAAGCAGGTGTTTCTGAGCTGGGGCCGTGAAGTCATAAGACCGGGAGCTTCAGGATCCCAGCAGAAAATTGGGAGCAATGCAGGGAGACAGGGCTAAAATGCAAAAAAAGCCTCATCTAGATGGCACCCATAATGTTCACCCATAAAATGAAGCGAGACTAAGGGGGTGGGGTGGCTGTATCACATTTAGGATCCACACGTTCACACCTACAGGTGCGTTCACACCTACAGGATCTGCAGCATATTCGATGGTGCAGATTTGATGCTGTGTTCAGTTATTTAAATGAAATCTGCTGCAGATCCGGTAAGTGTGAATGTACCCTTAGGGTCAGTTCACACAGAGCAAAAGCGGTGGAGCTCTCCGCCGCGGAATCTCAGTCTCAGTCGGTGGAGCTCTCCGCCTGTCTCAGTCTCCCAGTGTGTTTGAGTGGAGAGCTATGAAAGTGGAGACACGCAAGCCCTCCCACGGACACACTGTGTGAGACTGGGGCAGACGGGATTCTGCTGCAGAGTTCTGCTGTTTTTTGCTCCATGTGAACTGGCCCTAGGGCTATGTTTAGGGAGCACAGCAGGTGAAATCCTGATTATTATTAACGTCCGTCTTTATTACGAGATGAGTACCTTTCCCCGCTAGGTGGAGACATAGCTTAAAGTTGGTATTCCATGAACCAAAGTTACTAAAAAAGTAAAAATATCCTGTTTTTCAAGTAAAATTTTTTACATCACTGTATTGATCACCTGTGAGTCCGTTGTTGCCATGCTTTCCGTTGAGCACATACTTTCCCACAATCCCCCTTGCCTGTGTGTGCAGTGCAGCCTGTCAGTACATCCAGGACAGAGCAGGAGACTGTAGAACTGAGCCTGCGCCACTGTCTTAGTGGGTGATCCTCAGGCAGTCGTAACCGAGGGCAACAGGCCACCATGAAGGCACATGCAGGTTATCTATATAGCTATAGCTCACAGAGGACATCTTCACAACCGCTTGATCATCTCAATTATATTTAGACCTATTGATCTTGATGGTAAAACCCCTAGTAGAGAGCAGAGCTGTATAGACTGCAGCTGTGTATGAAGCCGGCCTCTCCAGTCAGTATAGACGAGGGCTGTACTTGTTGTCTGCATACAGCTGTGTGGATGCGTACCTGCATTGGATGGAACCACTGACATCACTGCGGCCCTGAGCACCGCTCTCTCAGGGGATCCCTTGGTGAAGCTGTGTACGTTTCAATAAACTTTATTTATACAGCTCCCGAACAAACAAGTTGATAACAACTCGCCCATGTCATCTGGTTACATCTTATCCGCACTCTAGATGCCAATACTGTGCAGGTTGTGAGAACACGGAGGCCGTACGTTACTCCCTGACAATGCCTGCAGTGCTCTGAGCCCCGGGACCGTCCGCCCTGCCGTTACCCGCAGCGACACGTCCTAGGGCACAGCAGCTAGCGGGATTACTATAGTCGGCCTGGATGAAGTGATAATGGGTTGTGTCCGTGCGCTTATATTCTACGTTACTTATGGTAATAAAGTTCGTTGAACAAAAAAAAATTGGACACAGACGTCATGTGTGGAGATCCTGGATGCCGCTGCTCGTCTTGTTTAGCTGGTTGGTGGGCGGGGCGTCGGCTGTCACGTGATTGGTGGCGGAGCGCGGTTCAGTCAGACTGAGGGAAGGGAAAGACCGAGACCGGAACCGGAAACCGAAAGAGTAACTGTGAGAACGGAGCAGTTCGCTGGGCTCGGTGACGGAGTGCTCGTCATTTGCTGTGTAGCTGCGCAGGGAGGAGTGAGGGGCGGCGGGCTGTGTCCATCACCTCGTATGTACGATTGTTGTTTTCTTTGCGCATTGTTGTTTCTGCAAAGTGAGCTGACACCTTGTCGGTGTACCGGCAGCCGCGGCTCCGTGCCTACCGGGTACCGGCCGGGGGGCGACACTTCTCTAACTGCCGAACTGCTCATGTCAGTATATGCGGTAATCGTATGTGTGTGAACAGCCGTGTATAGCTGGGAGGCTGAGGGGCCGTGATGTCAGTGCGCCCACCAAGGCGACTGCAGCATAGGGTGGAAGGGATCGCCGCTCTGACGGACACATTCTGCCTGCTGCTGCATGCTGTGCCTGTTCTAGAGCAGTACAATGTGTGAAGGGGACTATGACAGCTCTGCTGGGCCGTCTGTGGAGATCATTGTCCTTCCAGACAGTGGCAAACTACAACTATGGAGGCTTGCTGGGAGTTGTAGTTCTCACTAGGGTTGGGGCAGCTGGCAGGACTTGCTGGGGGTTGTAGTCTTGGCACAGGTCAGGGGGGGGGCTGGCAGGGCTTGCTGGGGGTTGTAGTCTTGGCACAGGTCAGGGGGGGGGTGGCTGGCAGGGCTTGCTGGGGGTTGTAGATTTGGCACAGGTTGGGGGGTGGCTGGCAGGGCTTGCTGGGGGTTGTTGTGGCACAGGTCGGGGGGGGGCTGGCAGGACTTGCTGGGGGTTATGGCACAGGTCGGGGGGTGGCTGGCAGGACTTGCTGGGGGTTGTAGATTTGGCACAGGTCGGGGGGTGGCTGGCAGGGCTTGCAGGGGGTTGTAGATTTGGCACAGGTCGGGGGGTGGCTGACAGGGCTTGCTGGGGGTTGTAGATTTGGCACAGGTTGGGGGGTGGCTGGCAGGGCTTGCTGGGAGTTTTAGTCTTGGCACAGGTTGGGGGGTGGCTGGCAGGGCTTGCTGGGAGTTTTAGTCTTGGCACAGGTTGGGGGGGGGCTGGCAGGACTTGCTGGGGGTTTTAGTCTTGGCACAGGTTGGGGGGGGCTGGCAGGACTTGCTGGGGGTTGTTATGGCACAGGTTGGGGGGTGGCTGTCAGGGCTTGCTGGGGGTTGTAGTCTTGGCACAGGTCGGGGGGCTGTCAGGGCTTGCTAGGGGTTGTAGTCTTGGCACAGGTCGGGGGGCTGTCAGGGCTTGCTAGGGGTTGTAGTCTTGGCACAGGTCGGGGGGGTGCTGTCAGGGCTTGCTAGGGGTTGTAGTCTTGGCACAGGTCGGGGGGGGGGCTGTCAGGGCTTGCTAGGGGTTGTAGTCTTGGCACAGGTCGGGGAGGGGGGGGCTGTCAGGGCTTGCTAGGGGTTGTAGTTTTGCAATAGCTGGAGAAATTGGGGATCAGCTGTGGTTATCATAAAATCGGCACCATGTACAGTATTTATACAGTGATTTTTTTTTTTAAAAGGTGTTTTTAACCTCCCTCAATGATTTTTTCAGCTCAAAGGGGGGGGGGGGGGGGGGGGGGGGGAAGCTGCTGTACTACAGGCAGACTGATAGAATTATGTCCTTTATACAGTTATTTATAATAATTTACAGCGATGTTCTAGCACTAGAGTACTCCATCACAATTCTGACTTTAGCACTGCAGCTTGTTCAGTCTTTCCCTACACCTCAGTTCTTCAGGTGAATGGGCCCATCATGACTATCGTGCACAGCAAGGTGCGACCCTGTGCAGAGAGGGTGCGGGCTATTTGGTTGCACAAGGTGTGCACTGTGTTACACTGCAACCTGACAGTGGCAAGAAATGCATTTGTGGTTTATTTCTTGTGACTGCTGGGTAGTCTTCTTTGCCACTTTTATGTTGAAAAATGTATCTTTGGTATAAAGTAGCACCATCCACACAGTGCAACGCCTATTTTAGGGGGCAGGACCCCCTCTTGTGCCCAAAATCCCCATGTATCCTCAGTTAAAAACTTTACTCTCACAATCACTGGGGGTCACACATTAGGCATTTAAAAAATACTTAAGCTAGATGTTAGCTGGGAGCCAGTATAGAAATAAGAAATGCCATGGACCCCTGCCATCTCTTACTTGTTCCTTATCCTGTGGACAGGGGACAGGTTTTTGGGTGGACAACCTCTCTAGGCATTACTAGTAACTAGCAAATTCTGACGTGGCCTCAGACATTTTAGAAGTTGCTGATGTCAGCAGGTGTCTCTCCTGAGACCCACTGCGATCCTGGGGGAGTTCTGGGGGGAATGTGTGGCAGTGTAATCTTCTCCCCAGCCAGCAGGGACATCTGCTTTTTTATGTGCCAAAATCAAAAGAAGATGCTGGTGAAAGAGTAAAAAAATGTATCATTCTGGGATAAAATTTCTGCCTGGCTAGGTAGAAAGTCCTCATGATCTGGAGGCTTTATAGGGGTCTTTCCTTTTTTTTTTTTTTTTTTTTAATCTATGTGGGCAGTGAACTGGATAAACACACCTACTTTAGTTTCCAGAAATGCTACAATGGTGATCCTTTACATAATGCAGTAGCCAAAAACTAGTTTCAGTAGTCACTTGCACCTATGTATTAAAACCACAAAATCTCATGCCTCTCTTTTCAAAAGTGTCGTATGCTGGATAGCAACCAGAAGGACACAGAGCTTCAGCAGCCTCTATAGCTAAAGCTTCGTCTGTCCAGGCATGATGGGAATTGTAGTTTTGCAACAGCTGGACAGCCGAAGGTTCCCCATCCCTGCTTTATAACTGCAAGGTGTCCGTCACTTTGCAATATACAGTGGTGCCTTGCATTATAAGAATAATTTGTTCCAGGACCGTGTTTGTAATCCAAATAACTCTTAAAGCAAAGCAAATTTTCTCATTAGAAATCACTGATATGCAGAAAGTTGGTTCCAACATTTAGAAACAGCTGAATATGTAATAATATAGGTTACTGTACAATATAGCAATCAGCATGTGGAGTATAATGTATAGTACGTGTATAAACCTGAAAAACAGCAGCAGTTTGTAGATACAGGATGGAGCTGCAGATCCCCAAAAGCAGTAGTGTAATACAACAGTCTAGAATAGAGAAGCAGGGCTGCTGTCAGAGGTCTGTGGGGTCACATCACAGCAATGGGGAAGGGGGGTGTTCAGCATGGACCAATGAGAATGACAGCTGTGCAGGAGGAAAGTGACAGAAACTTCTCTATACAGCAGTGTGAATGGCTAAGTGTAAGTGCAGGCACATTTTAGCAGCAGTGTATATAGCTGAGTAAGTGCAGGCACATTATAGCAGGAATGGAGAGGATGGGAAACACAAGGGCTGACAGAGACTGCAGGGAGTATGAAGGAATGAGCAGGACAGATGTGGGCACATAGAGGGGTTACAGCTGTGAAGAGATTACCTCCACACTCCTGTGCCCTGATACAAGCCCCAGCCTGAAGTGGATCTTCTATGATTTTGAAGGTGAGGGAGACTTCCTGGGTCAGAGTACAGTGCTGTATACCCTCCCTGACTTTCCATCCCACCCAGTACAGAGAGCTCTTAAACCAAAGCAGCGCTCTCAATCCAAGTTACTCTTAAACCAAGGTACCACTGTACTGTACTATTTCATACAATAGATTAATGCAACCCTGATACATACCACCCAGATAGAGGTCAAAATAACACTGTATTGGCCTGTCAGGTAGTGAGAAGTTATGGATGTGATTATTGTATACTAGAAAATGTACCCGGCGCTGCCCGGGTATAAAGTGTCAGTGTGTTAATTAGATTTGTTCTAAGGTGCCCAGGAGGTCAAGCTAAAGGTAATGTTTTATCTGAGTTAATCAGTGGAATTAGTGTATACCTGTAGTGCATAGTTGGAGGGGTTCTTTATACCCACAATGTATAGTTTTTAGGGGTCTCGCTTATCTGTAGTGCATAGTTGGGGGGGCTGTATACCTATAGTGTATAGTTGAGGGAGGTCCTGTATACCTGCAGTGTACAGTTGGTGAAGGTCCTGTATACCTGTACTGTATAGTTCGGGGGTCCTGTATACCTGTAGTATATAGTTGGTGCTGTATACCTGTAATGTATAGTTGGTGGAGGTCTTGTATACCTGTAGTTTATAGTTTATAATTGGTGGAGGTCTTGTATACCTGTAGTATATAGTTCGGGGGTCCTGTATACCTGTAGTAAATAGTTTGAGGGTCCTGTATAACTATAGTATAGAGTTGGTGGAGGTCCTGTATCAAAAGTACAAAAATGTCTTGTGTGAACAAAGTCTGTATACCTGTAGTGTATAGTTTGGGGTCCTATATAGCTGGTGGAGTTCCTGTATACCTGTAGTATATTTGGGGTCCTGTATACTTGTAGTATAGAGTTGGTGTAGGTCCTGTATACCTGTAGTGTATAGTTTGGGGTCCTACATACCTGTAGTATATAGTTGGTGGAGTTCCTGTATACCTGTAGTGTATAGTTTTGGGGTCCTGTATACCTGTAGTGTATAGTTTGGGGTCCTGTATACCTGTAGTATGTAGTTGGTGGAGGTCCTGTATACCTGAAGTATATAGTTGGTGAAGGTCCTGTATACCTGTAGTATATAGTTTTGGGGTCCTGTATACCTGTAGTATATAGTTTTGTGGAGGTCCCGTGCACTTGTAGTGTATAGTTCTGGGGTCCTGTATACCTGTAGTGTCCTGTATACCTGCAGGGTTGTATTTACCCGTATGGCAGTGTTATTCAGTCACAGTGTTTCGGTATTGGTCATGTCTGGCATGGGGGTGTTATCCAGTCACAGTATGGCGGTATTGGTCAGGTCTGGTGTGGCGGTGTTATCCAGTCACGGTATGGTGGTATTGGTCAGGTCTGGTATAGCGGTGTTATCCAGTCACAGTATGGCAGTATTGGTCAGGTCTTGATATGATGGTGTTATCCAGTCACAGTATGGTGGTATTGGTCAGGACTGGTGTGGCGGTGTTACCCAGTCACAGTTTGCCGGTATTGGTCAGGTCTGGTATGGCAGTGTTATCCAGTCACAGTATGGCGGTATTGGTCAGGTCTGGTATGACAGTGTTATCCAGTCACAGTATGGCGGTATTGGTCAGGTCTGGTATGGCAGTGTTATCCAGTCACAGTATGGCGGTATTGGTCAGGTCTGGTATGACAGTGTTATCCAGTTACAGTATGGCGGTATTGGTCAGGTCTGGTGTGGCAGTGTTATCCAGTCACAGTAAGGCGGTATTGGTCAGGTCTGGTATGGAGGTGTTATCCAGTCACAGTATGGCGGTATTGGTCAGGTCTGGTATGGAGGTGTTATCCAGTCACAGTATGGCGGTATTGGTCTGGTATGGCAGTGTTATCCAGTCACAGTATGGCGGTATTGGTCTGGTATGGCAGTGTTATCCAGTCACAGTATGGCGGTATTGGTCAGGTCTGGTATGACAGTGTTATCCAGCACAGTATGGCGGTATTGGTCAGGTCTGGTGTAGCAGTGTTACCCAGTCACAGTTTGGTATACCTGTTGTGCCCTGTATATACATGTACTGTATGGATGGAGTAGGGGGTCCTGTATATATGTACTGTATAGATGGAGTAGGGGGTTCTGTATATACATGTACTGTATACATGGAGTAGGGGGTCCTGTATATATATATATATATATATATATATATATATGTACTGTATAGATGGAGTAGGGGGCCCTGTATATACATGTACTGTATGGATGGAGTAGGGGGCCCTGTATATACATGTACTGTATAGATGGAGTAGGGGGCCCTGTATATACATGTAATGTATAGTTGGAGTAGGGGGTCCTGTATATACATGTAATGTATAGATGGAGTAGGGGGTCCTGTATACCTGTCCTGTATAGATGGAGTAGGGGGTCCTGTATACCTGTCCTGTATAGATGGAGTAGGGGGTCCTGTATATACATGTACTGTATAGATGGAGTAGGGGGCCCTGTATATACATGTACTGTATGGATGGAGTAGGGGGCCCTGTATATACATGTACTGTATAGATGGAGTAGGGGGCCCTGTATATACATGTAATGTATAGTTGGAGTAGGGGGTCCTGTATATACATGTAATGTATAGATGGAGTAGGGGGTCCTGTATACCTGTCCTGTATAGATGGAGTAGGGGGTCCTGTATACCTGTCCTGTATAGATGGAGTAGGGGGTCCTGTATATACATGTACTGTATAGATGGAGTAGGGGGTCCTGTATATACATGTACTGTATAGATGGAGTAGGGGGTCCTGTATATACATGTACTGTATAGATGGAGTAGGGGGTCCTGTATATACATGTACTGTATAGATGGAGTAGGGGGTCCTGTATATACATGTACTGTATAGATGGAGTAGGGGGTCCTGTATATACATGTACTGTATAGATGGAGTAGGGGGTCCTGTATATACATGTACTGTATAGATGGAGTAGGGGGTCCTGTATATACATGTACTGTATAGATGGAGTAGGGGGTCCTGTATATACATGTACTGTATAGATGGAGTAGGGGGTCCTGTATATACATGTACTGTATAGATGGAGTAGGGGGTCCTGTATATACATGTACTGTATAGATGGAGTAGGGGGTCCTGTATATACATGTACTGTATAGATGGAGTAGGGGGTCCTGTATATACATGTACTGTATAGATGGAGTAGGGGGTCCTGTATATACATGTACTGTATAGATGGAGTAGGGGGTCCTGTATATACATGTACTGTATAGATGGAGTAGGGGGTCCTGTATATACATGTACTGTATAGATGGAGTAGGGGGTCCTGTATATACATGTACTGTATAGATGGAGTAGGGGGTCCTGTATATACATGTACTGTATAGATGGAGTAGGGGGTCCTGTATATACATGTAATGTATAGTTGGAGTAGGGGGTCCTGTATATACATGTAATGTATAGTTGGAGTAGGGGGTCCTGTATATACATGTACTGTATAGATGGAGTAGGGGGTCCTGTATATACATGTACTGTATAGATGGAGTAGGGGGTCCTGTATATACATGTACTGTATAGATGGAGTAGGGGGTCCTGTATACCTGTACTGTATAGATGGAGTAGGGGGCCCTGTATATACATGTACTGTATAGATGGAGTAGGGGGCCCTGTATATACATGTACTGTATAGATGGAGTAGGGGGCCCTGTATATACATGTACTGTATAGATGGAGTAGGGGGTCTACCAGTTATTACTGTGGATGTTGTGAGGCAGCTTCCCTAGCAACCATTGTTCCCTGTGAAAATGAAAGCAGTAATCCTATTGGTTGCTAAGGCTCCAACTGCCGTGTCTGCTGCAGCTAATTATATCACCTGTGTTTGCAGTGAGGAGATTTTCCCATTCATCTCTATGGGGCGCCTCTCTTTCCCCTCCCCCTCCCCTCCTGTACATCTGGCGGGGACGGGACCTTCGCAATAACCTTCCCGGGCACCCAAGGTATCTGTGGGCCAAATTTGGGGTCAAACGGTTCAGGCGTTTGGAAGTCTATAGAGGACAGACAGACAGACTTTTATGATATAGATGCTGTGATTCTCAGATTTTCTCATCTAGTACGAAATCTCAGCTGTCTGTGTAATTCTGTCCTGTATCGTAGAGTGATGGTGTCCCAGATGTAGTAGATGAGAAAATCCCGGCACTCACCAATTGAAGTTATGCTTGTTTATTTATGCGCAAAACATGATAAAGTACAGGAGGACGTGTTGCGGCATATAGCCTTTATCAGCTCTGATGCAGCTCTGAGCTGATGAAGGCTATATGCTGAAACACGTCCTCCTGTACTTTATTATGTTTTGCACATAAATAAATAAGCATAACTTCAATTGGTGAGTGCCAGGTTTTTCTCATCTACTGTGTAATTCTGTCAATCAGGGCAAAATAAAGTTATGTTTTAGAGTTTTTAGTTTTATGTACTTACGTTTTTTTAAACATTTTTTTTGTCATTGAGCATACTTTGTAAACACAATTCTTACAATACATGTGACTAGTTATTGTGTTGCTCAAATATTTGTGCATAGAATATGGTTATACTAATGTATTGGCTGGCACATATTTAAGATGTGCATTAACTTATATTTGTGCTATTTTAGTCCTAGTAAGTAGCACAGAAACCTTGTGCTTTTTCCTATTTTCCCATTGTATCTAATGATTTGATTGTACATTTTCTTTCCTACTGTAAGGAGGACATGAGTTCGCAACAGTTCCCTCGACAAGGGGCTCCCCTTCCCTCGCAGATTGTAGGTGGTGGACCGACTGTGGGTCAGAATATGCAAGGGACAGGTAATAGCTGTAAGATGTACATGTATGAATGCTTTTCCTCTACTGTACTAGATTATTTTAATTTAAATTTTAATCCAGAAACACTCATGTCCAATGGTTAGGAGCTTTTAATGACTGTGTATATATGTACGTTTTCATCTTGTGGTGACCCATTCTGAAGTCTATGGGTCCTATTCCACGGGCCGAGGAGGGCCCGATCAACGATGTAAACGAGCGGCGATCTGCTAGATCGCCGCTCGTTTACTGGGCCTATTCCACGGCCCGATCGTTGAGCGAGGGCTGCAGGGACATAGTTACCGATGTCCTTGCAGCCCTTGCAGCATCATACATTACCTGTCAGGTCTTCTCGGTGCTGTCTTCATCCCCGGGGCCCGGGCGCTCTATCTTCAGAATGGCCATTCTGAAGATAGAGTGCGCGGGACCCGGGGATGAAGACGGCATGGAGAAGACCTGACAGGTAATGTATGATGCTGCAAGGGCTGCAAGGACATCGGTAACGATGTCCCTGCAGCCCTCGCTCAACTATCTGAAGATAGACAGCGTGGCGAAGACCTGACAGGTAATGTATGATGATGATGCTGCTGCTTGTAATCGTCGGTCGCCCGCCGTGCACCGCTATTCAACAATAGCGATGCGCGGTGGGGGAACGATAATTTTAGGTCTGGCCCTAAATGAACGATCAGCCGATGAAACGATCATCGGCTGATCGTTATCTCTATTTCACTGAACGATAATCATCCGAATCGGACCAAATGGGGCCGATACGGCCGATTATCGTTACTGTGGAATAGGGCCCTATGTCTTCTCTAAGCTCCCCAATACCACAATGGCGTCTGTAGTTAAAGCTTTCAAGCTCACTTACTTACTTAAGGCTCAACACTGGGCCCCGTTTCAGTGCATTAATGTGCTGGCACTGTAGTTGAAAATGTATTCATCGCCTCTAGATGTACCTTGTTCTGAAGCATACAGGCTATCTGCTATCCACAATTATTTCTTTTATTTACTTTTTATCAACTTCTCTCAAGGTGGTGACGAAACTTTGCGGGAAATGGAGGGTCAGTCACGTGACACACTTACTGCAAATACAGTTCTTCCTTCAAGAGACGACAAACAAGAAGCCGTGGTAGTCAGGCCATACCCCCAGCTACAGATGGTCCCTAACCATTCAGCAAGTCCCCTGACTATGACAGCTCAGTCTGCTCATCTTCCAAATGTCCCATTGGCTTTCTCTGAGAATATCCTCAAGGTGATTTGTCTTTAGATGAATATTTCTTACATGACCTTTTTTTTTTAAGTCTATCTGTCGTAGTACTATAAAGACATAAACTGATAATGTGAGTAACCACATGTATACATTTCAGATTTTTTTTTTTATTGTCATAAATTGTTTCATATATTAACCCCTTAAGGTTCCATGCCGTACGTCATGGCATCCTGTCACTTAAGGACCCATGCCGTACCCGTACGTCATGGAGTCCTGTGGTGCTTTGAAGCGAGCTCAGGAGCTGAGCTCACTTCAAAGCACGTGGGGACCGGCTGCTATATGCAGCCAGGTCCTTACTGTTAATTGACAGGCTGCTGCGATCACGCCGTGGCCTGCCATTGACCCCTGCAGTACCGTGGCACTTAACACTGTCCGATTGGAACCCCTGCAGTGTGATGCGGGGGTTCCGATAGTTCTGTCTGATTGCTAAAGGGTCCCTAACCTTCCTCCTGGCAGTCAGATCGTCGGTCATTGTATACTGCACAATACTGTACTGCACAGGCAGGCTCTATGCAATGATCGCAGATAACACTGATCAATGCTATGCTATGGCATAGCAATGATCAGTGTATGTAATGTAATGTAAAATGTTAAAGTATCCTAAGGGGACATAAAAAGTGTAAAAAAAAAAAAAATAATTAAAACACACCATAGCCTCTCCCCCAATAAAAGTTTAAATACCCCCCTTTTCCCATTTTATAAATAAAACACATAAAAATAAATGAACCTATTACGTAATCGTCCAAACTATTAAAATAAAACAATATTGTTCCCACACAGTGAACGGCGCAAACAAAAAGCTGTACAAAAACACACCAAGATTGATGATTTTTATTTAAAATGAATAAAAATTGATTATTTGTGTCTCATCTACATAAATATGGTATTGATAAAAACTAGAGATCATGGCTGAAAAAATTACACCCCATACAGCCTCGTACGTGAAAAAATAGGCCATTGTAATCACACCTTATTTGCAAAAAAAACTTTTACTGTTAATAAAAATAGTAAAACATTACAAAGGCTATATAAAATGCATATCTATGTATTCAGACTGACCTATAGAATAAAGATAAAGGGGGAGATTTATCAAAGGGTGTAAAATTCAGACTGGTGCAAACTGCCCACAGCAACCAATCACAGCTCAGCTTTCCTTTCAGCACTGCCTAAAGCTGAGCTGTGATTGGTTGCTGTGGGTAGTTTGCACCAGTCTAAATTTTACACCCTTTAATAAATCTCCCCCAAAATTACAGTTTTACTGTAAAGTGCATTACCCCCCCCCCCCCCCCCCCAAACAAACATACACTTTCCAGAATTGTATTTTTTTTCCCCAACTTCACCCCATAAATGATATATTTTGGAGGTTCCATCATATGTGTTGTGGTAGATCAAAAGGTGCCATTACGAAGTACACCTGTTCCTGAAAAAACAAAAACACTAAATTTTAAATTGTCCCGGTCATTTTGGGCTCTGTCCTTACTGATGAAAAACGGACTGTTTTGCACGGATCACGGAGGTAACTGCCGGACCACAATCACGGACCGGGAAAAACACTGAACGTGTGAATGCAGCCTTAGTTATTGGCATCATGTTATAAAGCAGAAGGAGCTGAGCAGGTTGACAAATACAAAGTAACTTGTAATTTATTTCTTTTTATGCAAAGGAGTCCAGTTAGGGATCCTATCATTGAGTCACACTGTCCTCTGGACTCCTTAAAGGAGAAGTCCGGCCATTTGAAAAATCTCATAGCTGGCAGGGGAGAAGATAATTCAATCCTTGCTTACCTCTCCCCGTGGCCGCCAACCCCTGCCGGAAGGCATTTTTCCCCGGTTGCCAATGTGGTCTTGTATTGGGGGGTGGTAAGGCCGTTCTGGCTGATGGATTATATGCTCTGCCAATCAGTGACTGCAGTGGCGTCCTCACTGACTGGCTGAGTGGGCAGTCCATCAACCATGTCGTGATTTCAGCTCTGCAAGAGATCTCGAAGCCCGGATGGGGGTCCTAGAGCAGCAATCCAGTGCTTTAGAGGCATAGGGAGAGGTGAGTTGGGGTAGTTTATTTCCTCCAGTTTGAAAAAATGTTCGCATGGCCGAACTTCTCCTATAATACAGAATGAGTGGGAATTTTACAAGTTACAAATCTTTCCCCTTAAAGATATTTAACAATCTGCTTGCTTCATCCTGATCTATACCATGATGTCTATAGTTTAGTTAGCATTATCTCGGTGACGGGTTCCCTTTAAAATATGACATCACAACACTATCCTCCATGTGGGCTCTACCTCTGAGAAGCACCACAATTCCAAAGACCAGCTGGGAACAGAACTGTGCATCTCCATACTATTAGTAGTTGTGGTGCTAGGTACTGCAGCATTGTCCTGTTCACAAGTGGAAAACCATGTCTGATCCATGGAGGCTGTACCTTACAGGTCTTAAAGGATCTATTTTAGGAGGTTTTGTGGAGGCCATGCCTTAATGGATCACAAGGGTGACCTTCACCGGAATAGGTAGGTTGTTCTAATATTGTGGCTGATCAGTGTTTCTGGCTCATTTTCTAAAGGTTTTAATCAGAATTAAACCTTTACACGCCCCTTCCCCTTATAAAGCAGTTTGAGTCTTTATAATAGCCTATCAAATCATATGAAAAATATGCTTGTTGTTCACGAGTATTATCTCCATCTAACACTAAAAAAAAGTGAAGTTGTGAAGTTTTTACTATTTCTATGTAGTTCATTGCTGATCTATTCCCACAGCAGCCTTTAAAGCCGACAATTCCAAGCAGACCCATTGCTCCAGCGCCGCCCTCTGCTCTGTCTGCTGTTCCTAAGGTATCTGGGCCAGTCACAGTCACAATGGAGAGTGGCCTTCCTCAGGCTTCAGCTATTCCTGTGGCCACTATTAGTGGTCAGCAAGTAAGTGTCTAGTACTTAGCACAGTACAACATAATACAGTGTGTAGGCACATTCTGTGTGTTTTTCCTGTCTATTATGCTTTTATTTAGTAGAATGTGATATGTGCTAACATATCATTTTTCTGAACTAGGTAACATTCTTTAATTTTCTTGTCTATATTTCTGTGGTTTACTTAGGCCCTGTTTACATTTAGCTTTTCTGCGTTGAGTATATTCCATAATATTTGCAGTTTTAGGAATACATTGCCCATTGCTCTATATGTAAAACGATAACAAAAAATTGCGTAGTGTGCATTCTTTTTACCAGTTTTCTCTGTATAGAGAAGTGTAACTACATTGTACTATTCTTTGACATACTACACTGGGTCCATGGGGAGGCCTATTAATACGCTGCTTGCTGGTTGTTTTCCTAGGGCGTATGCTAAATGTAAATTTTCAAACAACATGTGTACAGAGCTAAATCGATTTACATTTATTGATTGAAAATGTAAATTTTTTTTTCTTCCTTTTGTCACTTTTAGGGACATCCCAATAACCTGCATCATCACATAATGACTGCAACTAATGTTCAGATGTCTATAATCCGCAGCAATGCTCCAGGACCGCCTCTGCATATTGGAGCCTCCCATCTCCCAAGAGGTAATATGATAAATACTCATCTACGACAGAAACCAGGTTTATTCAGGATGAGATGCTTTTTTTACATCAGTTTTAGCTTATATTTAGAGAGAATTTTTTTGGGACTCTTCAGGGGCTAATTTTCTCCTGACCCCCTCCCCCTGACAACTGATAGGCTCTTTATACATGTAGGGTTCCATGGTGAGAATGTGATGACCTGTGGCAACATCGTGGCTTGTCAACACAGACTCAGACTTGCATATCCTGGTTAATTAGCAAGGCTGGTGAAAGCTTTTTGTACTATTTTGCGGTGTTCCTCAATTATTCTCACTTGAAATGTATAAATTGACAACTGTCAGCACACATCCTGTTCACCAATTTGCCTTTGTGTAGGCAGAAGAGACTCAAGCACAGAACTGCTAATAGGTTGATCATTGATTCCTCAATCTAGATCTGGAATTATGTTACTTGTAGCACAAATATGGATTTTTAAATTAATTAAATTACATGTTTCAGTCTGGAGTGTATTCTGGAAAATAACTAAATCAGTAATCTAAGTTTGCACTTTGATGTTCTATTAGGAAATGAGCCGTCTGTTCCATTTCTTATTCTGTGTATTAGGAGCCGCGGCTGCTGCTGTAATGT